>NC_051290.1:6058769-6361723 GCF_015220745.1 Sebastes umbrosus
AGGCATTGTTTATCACTTCAAAAAAGGAAAGACCAGAATCTAATGTAGCCAAGGCTGAATGGTGAAGCTTTTAGCTGATGCAAACTGCTGCTCATACTTATCAAAGTTTTTCTGCCAAGACTTTTTTTTGAGATATAAAAGTAATTCATTGTTCAATAGATATTAAATTGGTTTAATTATATCTATATTCTTGGTAGTTTATTGTGGTCCTTGGTATTTATATGAAGGTATTACTTGCCCCTGCATGTGGGGGCAGATGTAACATTTAACTTTTAGTGTTTCAATCAATATTGTGACTATAACATTGCTTGTAAAACATTTGATGACAGTTAACAAGTACAACACAAATACAAGTTACCTACATAAAAATTGTATCCAAATAGCTCAAGAGGTTTTTGAGTAATCAACTTATTAGACAGGCTATTAAATAGGCGTTATTTGTCGCTATAAGCCCCATAGATATGAGTCAATAGGGACCTACTACACCCACTAAAAGGTTCTATTATCTATTCACATGGTAGAGACCATAGTAATTATGACAGGAGCAGAAGCGGAAGTCAAGTGCTGTAGTCTAGACAGTGTGAAACTTCATAAGGGGTGGAGGTCGGGGATGATGAATGGGACACAATACACAACGTTTTCACCCAGGAGATTGGAGTTTGCATCCCTTGTGAAACCAACATGGTGTAGATGTCTTTGTGTTCAAAGTTATTTTAACCCAACCATGATGTTTTTCCCTAAACTTAACTTAAAAGGTGTTGTTTTTGTTGCCTAAACCTAAAGAAGTCGTATTGTTATCTAAACCTAAAGAAGCCTTTTTGTTTGCGTTCAAAACGTTTCACTGAGTTTTATGTGTTGCTTTTAAGTTTCACTTTCACTTTTACAACGTAGCAGGCATAGAAGGCCCCTAATGACCCACATCTATGGTGCTTATAGCGACTGATAACGCCTATTTAAAGGCCTGATAACGATCAAATCGGGTGGAATAATGACATCAAAACCAATAAATGTTACAATTGCCCCAGTCTCCCCCTATGTTTTGAATGTGTCCATGTTTTGGTCGAGCGTGTGTTCAAACCTTAATTTGTATAATGTAACACTATAATTCTGGTGAATACTCACAGTGCACCACCAGCTTGTTCCTGAGCCTGCGGGGGGCCGTTAAAGTCGGATGCCACACCAGACAGTCCAGCTTCTTGCCGTTCATGCTCCTCAGCGGGTGCAGGGAGAACTGCGAGGAGACCGCCCCGTTGTCGTTGGAGCGATTGATGGACTGGCCATTCAGGTCGGTGTCCCAGGAGAGGCGGGGAGGTGGGCGGGCTACAGAGCGACAGGTAGCGGCCTGCCGGTAGTCCATTCCCTCCACCAGAATCACCGGGTCCAGGGAGAAGATGGGATTGGCTGGATGGGGGGGATGTTATAATGTTTGGTCAGAGTGAAGATGATGATGAGAAGTCAACACATTTAGTATTGAATGCACAAATAGACTTAAAGAGATCTTTAAAGGCCCTGTAAACATATTTTCTCAATCAGCTTCTTACTAAGAGCGATTGGTTCTACATGAACACACAGTTTTCAGAAACATTTTGAACTATTTGAGTTATTTCATATGAGGGATTTCTTTATTTTGTGCTTTTCACACAAGAGAAAGGTGATTTCACTATTTCCAGTGTTAAATTTTAACTTTAACTTTGATTGTTCCTTATTTAGTCATATACAGTTAATGCTATAGAGAATTCAAAGTTTTCAGGGTCTTTAAACTACTTTAACTATTTCAAATTAATAAAGTAGTCCGCTAACTTAACTTGTTATTAATAAAATTATCAAACCCAGATTGAAAAAGTGAAATGGCATGTTAACGGTGAAAACGTGCACTTAAGGATGATTATGGCCATGAGGAAGGGACTCACTCCACACGATGAGCGACATCTCTCTGTCAAAGTTGCCGGAGGGGAAGGTGCTGATGCGGCAGATGTACTTCCCCTCATCAGGGACGTCTGTGCTCATGACGACCAGAGACGAGTCCTTGGTGGGGTCGCTGTCTTTAAAGTGCACACGACCAGACCACGACCCAAACGCTGCAGAGAGGCAGAATAGAGGAAGGAGAAGCAGAGAGTAAGGAGTTAAAAGACCTGTATGAGGAAGATCATCGGATGTGACACAAAAAAATTAAGTCCAGCAAGTTCAACACGGACCTGCAGGGTTTCTTTTGTCACTTTCATTTCCATGCACATGACTGCACCCTTTCGAGAAATTAAATTTACATTCTGAGCGTTTAGCTCTTGCTCTTATCCAGCATGTCTCACACAGAAAAGTAACCAAGAATAAACAGTGCAAAGAGAGTCTCGGAACCCGTGAAATGTTCCTGTGATATCGAAGCAAAATAGTCAGTGTCTCTCACAGTCCTTAGTTCATTTAATACTTGTGAACACTTGCCTATTTAAAGCTCTATTAGCTCTATGAAACTGACAAATCAACTTGTCATACCACTAGAATATTTGCTCAGTGGAATGAAGAGTGAAAAGGGGAAGTTACTCAGTGTGAAAATATTCTTTAAGAAACTTTTTTTAGCATGCGTCAGAGAGAATGTCACCAGGCCACAACCGACCTGTCTGTCCATTAGTACGGTGTGCGGTGATGATCTGTTCCTTGGGGCCAACGGGTTGCACCTTATACCAGGTGACCTGCACCACAACATCTCCACCGGTGGCCTGGTAGCGACAGGGCAGCAAGATCTCCTCCTCCGCCAGGGAGCGTATGGGATCGTTTGAAGGGAGATCCACAAAGTCTCCCTGTATCGCTGTAACTAAAAGAGGAGAGGGGTGGGTTAGTAATTGCATCCAATGAGTGCTCAAGAGATATACTAAGACTAGAATCAGTGAAGGAGATCCTGCAATTGGCTTGTTTCAATGTGCAATCCAGTGACGCTGCGCTCAACACTAAATCCCTACCAGTGCTACCACATCCTTGACAGTGACCTTTGACCTACGAGTGTATATGAGGAATTTAATAGTATGAGACCTATGAGTAGATCACTCGCGAACTCCGATCAAACGGTCAAACTAGGCAGCACATCAAATATGAATCAATATTCTGTTACTGTAATGCCTATTTCTCTCCTCAAATGTTGTCAGAAACATCTTGTAGTGCACGGTTTAGATGTAAAATGAGAAAGTTTGTGACCCGGCAGCCATGTTGAGATCAAGTTGAGGAAATACCAAGCACCGCTCACATGGCTGGAGCACAGCCAATAGGAACGCTCTCTCTCTCTGAAACGACCTGTGATTGGCCAAAGTCGCTATATTTAAAATATTTTCACCGTTTTATCTTGCCATCAGACAGCCCTTTCCGACGTGAACTAAACTGAAAGTGAAACTTATCTATGCTCTCTTCAAAGCCACCAAACAGTATAGAAAAGTTTCACTTTCAGTTCTGTAAAATATTCTAAATATACTGTACACTTAAAGGGATATCAATTTTTGTAGGCGAGCCTTTCTTTTGGATGGCTAAAATACATTTTGCTGGTGCCCCCATCCACAGCAGTACATTGCTTTGCTATGGTGTCGGTGCTCCTGTTTGTTTTTCCAAGCTGGGGGCGCACCGTCCACCATCTACTGTAAGTAATACACCTATACTATAGATATTACAACCCCACTTCAAAACACCCAAACCCTCCCTTTAATGTCTACAGAATGAGGTGAAAATATCACGGCATGCATGGAAATACAAATTCAGACTTCAAGGATTGGATTTCAAGACAATAGGAGAACAGACGGGGCTGTAAAAAACAAGGAATCCACACAGAGTGAGGACAGACACGAGGGAGGAGAGAGAAAACAAGCTGTCTATCAGTAGAACAAGTGAAGATATGTCGCTCAACTAGTTGTTCGAGATAAGCTTTCAAAGCAAACTAACAGAAAGTAACCTCAGTGTCTGGACAGAGCGAGACGTTTAAGGCCTCAGGAAACATACAGGACATAAAATACACACAAAGTGCGTCTGTAACACTATAAACCACAAACGCTAGCATGCATACTCTCTTTGTTTCACTGCTTTTGTCTCCTTCTGTTTGATGTCTCCTTACCAAGAAGAAGGCACGCTGCTAAAATACAATTCTGTTTTGTGAAGCTAATGCAAAATAAGTGTAATGTTTGCGATATAAAAGCCGGGGCAGGTGATTCATCATCACAGTGTATTATTATATTGCTGCTCTTGGCATCAGGCTTGTGTTGTTGCTGGTGATTGATTCTCTTTCAGAAGGTGCGGTTTCCTGATGGACTGAAGACTGAAGGAAAACAGCTTGCATGGAAAATAAATTTCAGCAGGTGGTTTAATCCCAAACACTAATGATATAATGATATATCATTTCACAACATGACAGACCATCTGCATGCAAGCTAAAATACAATATGGCTGGTCTTTTCATCAGTCTGAAACGGCCTAATCAGTAAAGATTCGCCTCTTGAAGCATTTATCTCTGATCACTATTCTCACTGTTTGCTATTACAAACAGTAGCCTATAGTTATTGTCCTGTAGACAGCAGTTCTAACTTGTTTTTACTGATCACTTAGCCTGCTCTGAATTTGTTTGCATAAGTCTACATTTTCAGGTTTCATGTTGTTTGATTAAGATCTAGTTTTGAGTCACCAAGAGTCTACAGTCATGCTAGAGCTTCTGTGATGCTGTACTTGCAGGCACAGCAGTGCGTTGAGCTAAACGCTAACATCAGCATGTAGTTTAACAGGTCTAATGTTTACCATGTTCACCATCTTAGTTTAGCATGTTAGCATACTAACATTTGTTAATAGATTGCTGCAAGATTGAGTCCAAAACCAAGGCCGGGGGAAGGAGGCTGGGACACGGACAGACACGGGTCTTGGGGTATGGGGCATGACACTTGCACAGTGTAACTGGAGCTGCGATCGTGCGTTGCGATTGGCTCAATTTCGGCGAGTGCTGACCAGATTTGACTGCGCATGTGTTCTACCCCAAAGAAATGACGCTGAACCCAGCCTCTTTCAATAGGCCTTTCCTGAAACCTGGAAATGAGTTAGCATTTTAGCACTTCCAGTTCCCTTGTCTCGAAGTCAATAGATGCCTGAAATAAAGTGTGTGGTTATCACAAGATTAAGATTTTCACGTCTAGTTCTATGACATAAAATACATCAGTAAACAGCGCACACCACTTGCGAATTTCATTCATCACGTTGAACCGCATCAAACACGGAAAAGTCCATCTTTACAGCCTGGTTGCGTTTATACTCACATTCTTGCAAACTATTCTAACTCAAACTTTCCAACTTGCTTTTGAAAAAGAGATAAGCCCACAAAATCAAACTACAAGTTGGAAGGTTAGCGGTGGTGACGTTGAAGTCATGCGACCGTGCCAGAGTAACCAGACGTGGTTACCGGGATTGTCCCGGTTTCAAGCTGGGTGTCCCGAGTCCCGACAAATATCTGTCTGTACTCAAATGTCCAAATGTTTTCAACAGTCACTCTGTAAAATGAAAATGAAGTGTTATCAACAGATCTCATGTGACTCAGAGCGTTATACTCTCCGTCACACATGTGATTCTGTTGCACCACACTAATTTCGTCATTTGCAACACGTTCACACGTTTGGGTGTTTGCGTGTATCGGCCTCATACTGAGCAGCTCTTACAGGTGATTCAAAACCTGATGTGGGAGAATCTGTTGAGATATGTCAGTGCGTAGGATGTGATTCATGCATTTACCAGCAGACCTGATGAGTGTACTCTGCAGACAGGTGTGTTTTTCCATGGATATGTGTGTGTGTGTGTGTTTGTCACCCTGATGTTTAAACCATACGGAATCTGCCTGTGCTGCATTACTGGAATAACACTCCCATTTTCACTTTTATTGCCTGATATATTGTGTAAGAATTCACATTTTTGGCATCACCTATTTGATAAACTGGTTAAGGCATAATAATACATTGTGTAATACTGTAAAGACGATACAGTAGAAAGATGTTTTGAGGCAGACATGCATAAGCTTGCAACATGTACACACACATTTACTCTTGAGCGCACACTAGGAGGGTCCATGCAGTTCCTCTGAATTTCGAAGGAGGGGAATTGATCTACACAGCAACCTGTTTTTCCAGAAATATCAGACAAGTATTTTTTTTAACGGCACTGAGTTAAGTCTACCCTTAAGTCAAGCTGGTTCCCTGCGCAGAGAGTACAAAACATAGCTTGTGAATATGCATGAGATACTTTAGGTCATCTTTCATAAGCAAGAAATACTTATTTTTGTGTAATTTGTAATGTTCTCCTCAACATTACCACACAGATATTCAGTCTGTCGCTATAGTATGATGAACAGGTCTACAATAGAGTACAAGAGCACATAATAAGGTCACTACATACTCATTGTTGAGTTCTGCATGCGTTCTATGGCCCTGAAGGAATATCATATCTGACACAAGACCAAATAAAGACACTTCACTTTGGACAGACTGCATGAAAAAGCCTTCTTACCAAATATCCAGAGGACACAGAGACACACAGACAGTCTGTTCAACAGAGGTGTCATTCTCCTCGGCAGTTGCTGTTAACTGTACAAAATCTGTGACGACTTCAGCGCTGAAATAAAGTTCATCGGTCCAGGTAAATGGTATCCTTAATGACAGGTATGCATGAAGCACTGAGGTGGAGTCATGCCTCCATCCTTGATCCCCTTCCCAAGTCACGTCCAAGAGAAGAAATATTAATAGTTATAGTTGAATAAAGTCCTTGTGGAAAGTGTAAATCCTTTCCGTGTTGGTTTGTCAAGCGCACGCCATCATGTTTGCTCTTTAGAAAAAAGAAGACGCAGCTTTACCTGTTTGGCATACACCTGTTTGTGCTACACCTCTCTCTCTGTCTCTCTCTCTCTCTCTCTCTCTCTCTCTCTCTCTCTCTCAGACACACACACACTTACCCACAAGCACATGCACTCACATGCAGACACACACACACACACACACACACACACACACACACACTCGCACCGAAAGTCACCTTTCCGGTTTGGTCGAGGCAACATGACAGTTATTTTCTCGTCGTTACATGCTCTGCTCAGAGGAGAGGCAGGTGAAAAGCAGACACGGTAGAGCCTGTTTCAACTGCATATCACAACAGGCTGCTGTACGAGGCTGACGCCAAAACAAAAGGTTCCTCCTCCCAAAGGAGAAAAACAAATTAATCCTTTAATTTTTTAAACGGGATAATGACAAATATTAAGATGAGCACCACTGAGACAATCTAAATCACAGGAATAAAACAGTAAGCTGCCCACTGTTGGTACATTTAATCTCCAAATGAAATGTCATCATCTACCTCATAAATAGGGCTGTCAAAGTGAACAGTTTTAAAGCTAGAGTGAAGATACTGGCATCATATGAAACTAGAAAACCTATACTTACTCATACTAGCTTGTCACAAAGGAGATTAAATAACGCTCCAAACTTATGCAACATTTTGTCATGGCCATTTTCAAAGAAGTCCCTTGACCTCTGACCTCAAGATATGTGAATGAAAATGTGTTCTATGGGTACCCACGAGTCTCCCCTTTACAGACATGCCCACTTTATGATAATCACATGCAGTTTTGAAGGCAAGTCATAGTCAAGTCAGCACACTGACACACTGACAGCTGTTGTTGCCTGTTGGACTGCAGTTTGCCATGTTATGATGTGAGCATATTGTTATGCTAAATGCAGTACCTGTGAGGGTTTCTGGACAATATCTGTCATTGTTTTGTGTTGTTAATTAATTCCCAATAATAAATATATACATACATTTGCATGAAGCTTGCATGTTTGCCCACTCCCATGTTGATAAGAGTATTAAATAAATCTTTAAGAGCTTCATACAAACTGTAAGTAGCCAAACCACTGTCAGATAATTATTATTATTTTTACGGTTGTTTACCTTATGGCGATTGGAGGTTTACCACTCCTTATATAAATGTAATATCTTAGACAGGGTTTCCCTAATTCAACACTGCAATTCAAAGAGAGACAAAGTTCTTTAATAAGCAAGCTAAACATTTAATAGTTTTTATTGATATATATCAGCTCTATGCATCTTACAGGCAGCAGTCTGTGTTATTTATTTGACTTTTCTCCCCGCTGGGAGAGGGAAGAGTATGTTTGAGTATGAACAGGTAAGACCTCACCAAAGACATCATCACTGCCACCCTGTGGCGTGCAGGAAACACTGCTCGGTCTCTCTAAAAGGCTTGAGCATGGCTTTAACTTCAGTATATTCACCGTCTAAAAATATTTTTGGAGCTATTTGCCATTCCTATAAATAACAACTGACATCTTTCAAATGGCCTAAACAGGAAGTTAGTTGGACAGTCTATACACACAGACATTTTTTTGTTTACAAGCATTACAATACAAAATGCGTCTGAAGCATCACAGTTTTCAAAACATGTTTGCATAAAATTAAATATGTGCAACAGAACAGCAAACAAAAATACCTTATGACAACAAAAGTAAGCTTTTCTTACATCGCCCGTCTTGGGCTCAACTTCCTTGTTTCTGTGTCGTCATTCTTAACTTCCCATTAATTCTTTAAAAAGAAGCAAAAGGGAAATGAACACTGGTGCACGTAATCTTACATTCTCTCAAAGTCTAAGCAGGGTAGCAATGTTTAAATACAAAAAGAAAAAAGGTTTTTAAAGGAAAACATCTGTCTTGGTCTTTCGCTGATTGGGTCACTTCTTCATGCCAATAGTTTCATAAGTGTCCTGGGCGTGAGGAGTCAAACCCTGGAGGGAAAACAGAAGGAAAATGGGAAATTCAGTCTAAACTATAATTTAAAGGGTAACTAACTCAGAAATGTTTCAACCTGGACCTTATTTTCCCATGGTTTTGTGTCTAACTGACTAATACGGACAACATTTTTTTAAATAGACAGCGTGTAGACAGCAGCTGCTAAACGGGCTGCAATGTAATCCTATTAGGGCAAGCTGGCGCCGTCATTTATGTCCACTAAAAGTGCTTTTTTTTTACTGTGACAGGTTCTAATTGTTATTATAAGTGTCTGACAACATTATGGAAAGGACCCTACAGAGAGATATTCTTTACCTTTCTCTTGATCCGGTCTGTTTGTTATTGTGTCTGACCAAGTCTCGCTCAAGGAGAAGTCTCATTCTGAAATCTTGCGAGGTGACTGACGTGTTGCCGGAAGACAATGGTGGAAAAGTGGAATATATCCATGGTGGAAACTACGGATGCAACTATACCGATACCAGACCAGATATGGGGGTTAAACGGCTAGATTGGGTATCGGTGAAAATGGGTCCGATCTATTCAATTAAATTCTATGTTTATGTACTGACATTTTTTTCAGACACATTGAAGCTGCTCACTTGCCCTAGCAGCTTGTTTTGCTGTTGCCATGTTGCAGCATTATGCCTCAATAGAGTGCTTCAGGCATGACGTATTTTTGTATTCCAACCAGGAAGTTAGCATCGCCCTGGGTTCCCTCGAAACCCAATGTTTTTTTTTCCATTGGGTTTTGGATTATTGCAGAAAACAAACAAACGTTTATGATACTTACTATACAACTATATATACGAACGCATGAGAGCGAATATACACAATGAGGCTGTAGAGGTTGACAAGTCGACGTGATGACATTTAGTATTCTTATTTATCTACTTGTTTGCAACCGTCTTTTTTAAGACACATAAAGGCCTCAAAATTCACGAGTGTGGTATTTATGGATTTATTTTATGTCGTACAACAAAACGTTAAAATCTCTTCAGCTTGTGTTAACCACAGACCTTATTTCAGGCATCTAACTAAAAACCCATTGACTTCCAGACGAGGGAACCAGAAGTACTAAAATGCTAACTCATTTCTGAATTTTATGACTCATTCCTGTAGCTCTCTATACTGGACCAATTTCAAATTGTTGTCCCCATTAGTCACTTAGGCACCAAAACATGGGCAAATAAAAAAAAAAATACCCAAATTACATTTTAATAATAATACTAATAATTTAACATTTAAGCAATAAATTATTTTGATCTGTCCCCCATCTCCTTTACATCCTCCACAGCATCAAAACTCACCGTATAGATGCCCTCTTCAGCAACCTGCCAGGGGTAGAAAACAACAATATCAGATACAGTATAACTAAGGAAACACACATTGTGGCATCGTGTTTTTCTTGGTAATTGGCTGTAACAGGATGCATGCTTTTCATTGGTCTGTGATGAGATAGCCGGTGCAGAGCGGTCTAAATAGTGTAACTCGCCACAGGCAGCTACAAGTGCGGGGCTTATGTAAAAAAACAACAATAGGTATGTGTTTCCTATCACTATAGTCTGAGGTTTGACCTGACTGGTGAGATTATTTTTGCCTCCAGAGAAGCTCTGCCTCTGGTTTGTCCACTGAAACTCCAGTTTGCGCTGTGGTTAATTGTATTCGCAGCTATAGCATTTGTTCTCACCCCTCTGCATCCATTTTACACGATACAACTTAGGTCTTTATGTCTATTTCAGTCACGCATGTACAGTGTCTGTGTGTGTCTGTATTCTTACCCGCTTGCCCTTTGCCTGCTCAGTTGCATTCTCCCTAGCAACGTAGATCTGTAAAAGACAGAGTTAAATGATTCAATGATAATTGACAGACCCAACACGTGTCACACTGTAGTTTTACCATCCATTTATAGTTTTTTAAATTGTATTTTCATTAACTTTTCAACTCCAATTACTGACCATAAGAATATATTGGTGCATGAATATTGCACTTCATGCTCTTGGTACATTACGCAAATTTGGGAGCAAATGTTAATTATTCCACAATCAAAAAATGTAAATCTAAAAGTAGCACTGATAAATGTTGTATGTCAGTACATCAGCATATGATATTAATGTATTCTAGCAACATTTTTATGTCTTTGATACCTTTTCTTCCCTTTCTGAATGTGTAGCATACTTCAATTTGCTAACGACACCCTATTTTACATTAACAATGTGCCAGATTTCTGTCTTTCGTCAGACAATTAAAAACATTTTTCATTCCCATTTAAAATTATCCTGTTTTCTTGCATATAAATTATATAATACGTGATATGTGTTTGATGCATGTATGTTTCTGTAAAGAGCAAATATGTAGCATGCAAACCTTGATTCTACAGTAGAGAGCCGTCAGGATGATGCCGTACAAAAACAGGATACCGTCCAGCACGTAACAGATCTGTGGCTCTGTAAAAGCGGCTGAGGAGAACACAGAAGAACACTTAATAGGAGCACAGACATTACAACAGCACTTCAACATATGTTTGTCACAGAACAATTTAAAGTGGCACCGGAGTGACATCATCAAGCATTTGTCTCGGAGCCCTTCCTCCTTAAAGTTTGTCTAATTATTGCATAAATGTAATTCATCTGTTGGTTATCATGTGATGATCGCTGCTAGTGACGATGGGGCTGTTTCGTTGTAATTTACAAAACAGTATTATTGACTAACGGCGGTGTCACCATTTCAGATTGTGAAACAAACAGCAGCAGCAGCCATTACATAAGAAAACATACGGAGCAAACCACAGGTATTATCTTTAATGGTACTTCACTACAGTCTATGGAGAACCTGATTTGACGGTTATCAGGCTATTAAATAGGCATTATCAGTCGCTATAAGCACCATAGATGTGGGTCAATAGGGGCCTACTACGTTGTAAAAAAAAAACTTTAAAGCAACACGTTTTACCATGTAAAACTGAATAAAACATAACATTTTGATCACAAACAAAAAGGCTTCTTTAGGTTTAGGCAACAAAACTATAACTTATTTAGGTGTTAAAATTAAAATAACTACAAGCGCAAACCAAACTACACATTGTTGGTTTCACACGGGATGCAAACTCCGGTCTCCTGGGTGAAAGTCCTGTGTTATAGCACTTGACTTCCACTTCTGCTCCTGTCATAATTACTTTAGTCGCTAGAGGTCGCTGTTGTGTTCTTTTATACCTCCTTTCGGTGGTCTACCATGTGAATAGATGATAAAACCTACTAATGGGTGTAGTAGGCCCCTATTGACTCACATCTATGGTGCTTATAGCAACTAATAACGCCTATTTAATAGCCTGACAACAGTCTAATCGGCTATTTAAGGGGAGATAGCGAGGAAGAGTGGGTGTGCAACTTAATGCTGTTTCAAACATTGATATAAAAATACAAGAACATTTTAACATTAATAAAATCAGATTTAACGGAATTACTAAGGGGTGCGGGGGTGACATATGAAGAATACTTCCTTCTAGTCTCTCACTGAGAAATCACTCTGACTAATCGTTCACATGCACGTAAAATAGCAGGATTTCCGGCGATTAGTGAGTCTTATCTCATGTACTTATCTAATGCTTTAGATAAGTACACACACAGGGCTACATATGTAATATGGTGCGTGAGAAGATTCGTTATAATTTTGTTGAAAATATTTGCATACTGATTGTAGGAGTAGGATGCATGTGGAGGCTGACACGCTATCACAGATCATTTTGCTCCTATTGCTGTTATGATATTAGTTCAACAGCTTTATACCTATGTTAAGTGGATATTAAACAACCAGAAAAGAGGGACATTGTTAAGGCAAAAATCATATGGATATCACACTATCACTGTTGTCTCTCCAAGGCCACAGTATGCACTTTTTCATTCACATAAAAGCAGAAAACATTTAACAAATGCAACAACCATGCAAGCAATAATAAAGAAAAAGGACTTCTCCTGTGAGTCCCCTGTAGATGTTTTTGCATTTGAGTAATGCTATCATTTCATCAACTCATGCCATTTACTCAAAGGTGAGGAGAAAAAAGAGAAACTGTGGGTTTTGCGTCTCTCTTTTGCAACTCAACAGAGGCATTCGATTTTAAGCTGCAATGCACAACGACCACTTCTCACTGCACGGCGTGTGCAAAATCTGTGGCAAGACGTGTACCTTTATTAAAGGCTGCCGGAACTTCAAACCCAGCTTTTAAAAAAGGTGTCGACTTCTTGGCCTGACTCCAAGAACGCCGCAGAAGGCTTTTACGTGTCTTTAACCTTATGCGCAGAATATGTTGCAGAAACAAAAGCAGGGTGACAAAGGGTCACGTAAATATCTGACACCAAAGAAGATTACTATTTGGGACTGTGGATTTATAAAGGAGTATGTCCTCTACCCCTTGCTTTAATTGGTTAATAATAAGTTGTTAAGCAATTGATGCTATTGTGATTAGAAGTAATTAATGTAATGTGCATGTTGATTTACTTGTACTGACTTTATTAATGATGTTTCGGTCCTCAGACCATCAGGTAAAACTGATAAAAGTTGGCTTTTAGATGTTGTTTTGCTATTTCATTTGCTAATGTGTCTTCTTGCCATATTCCACCTCACAATTCACTACTTTACTATTGACTGTTTTCATTAAACGATCACTTAACTTTAAAAGTTACTAGTTCAATTTAAAAATCGAGCTCTGTTGGGCAGAGGAAAAGAGAAGCTCTAACGCACAATACAAAAAAAAACAACACAGCAACAACACCGGCCAATCAGAGGTCTTATTGCTGTGAGTAGGACTTCCTTAAATTCCCTTTATATAAATAAAAAAAAAGATGGGATTAAAAAAAGAAATGCAAAAGTTTAAAAAGATGACGAATAAATTGTGAGATGAACTACGTATGACAGGAAGACACAAAGTAAAATATAAAAGCCTCTCAGAAACACAACTTAACATTTAATACATTTTGCAACAGAATAATGGATCTGATTTAATGATTATTTTATAACTTAAATTGACATTTAATTAATCACATGTCAAGTTATTTCTTAATGTATTGTTCAATTTACTCATTCTAATTAATTAAGCACTGGAAAGGATTCCTGTGGCACGGATCACACTCCATAGGTTTGTTGTTGCATGTTTAGATTAATTAAATTTTATTAGAATTTAAATGTGATTGAGTCAGCTTGACCAACATATTTAAGATTAGCTTTTGACCTCATAGTGTACCTTAAAGAATAAATTTAATTAAACTAAGATAAAACTCTTACGTTTATTTTCTTCTGTACCATGACGACGCATTTATGATGAAATCCCCAGACAACACATGGAATTTCCTGTCGCTTTCATCCCACTTTCTTACTTCTCCATCACAAATTCAACGAAATGAACCACTTCTCTCACTTCCAGCTAAAGTCCCCTGTTCAGAGCAACAGTAAAATTAGAAAACAAAAGATGATATTATGCTTGATATTGACTGATGTGACACATTTGGCATGTTAGTTATTTATGGACAATTATATTAAAAGTGAAAATTCAGTTTTGAATGCCTATGTTGAGCTGTTCTCTTAGCCTCAGAGATGTGGTGTGTTATCTGCATCAACAACCTCTTTTTGGTTTCCGCATCTCGCACGTAGCTCGGGTTCAGAGGAAACAATATGTAACCCCCCAAAAATAACTGATAGTAAAGTGTGACTTATATTTCTCTATGTGTCCCAGCACATTACCCAGTTAGCATCACACTATATTCTACAACAAGTTGATCTCAGCACACTAAGGGAACATTTGTTTCTCGCGACTCCAGACACCTGAAACAGACTGTACAGTGGTGCTATGATGATTAAAACAGTGTGATCTACAGTGTCTATGTGCAGTTTTATGCATTGCAATAGAAGGTATATTATTTTTTAAAGGTCTAAGAGGGTGTCAGGTGAAGTGCGATTACAGCCACTATCTTTTTTAACTCCTCAGTACACAAAGTGGATAGAGGAAAACGGGTTTTCAAAAGTGAGATCTTTAAGTTTTTTTAAATTTCTTCACACCATTTGGTTGTGACTTTGCCTTATAGACCACAAATACTAGAAGTAGGCCGTAGTCAGCTGTGGTTTGGAATTAAAACTGAAATCTCTCAGCTGTACCATCTCTTACAAACTGAATAAACCCGTTTGAATTTCTTAATTACACAAGAATATATTAATTGCAACTGTTTGTGATTATTTTATTATCGATGGATCTCCCAATTATTTTCTTGATTTATCAATTAATGATTTGGTATATAAAAACAAAAGAAAATCTGTTTTTTCTTTTATTTTGTTGTTTTATTTTTTTTGTAATTTTATTTTATTTCCTAAGTAGGCGAATGTCCTGTTCTGTTGAAAATGATCAAATTAAATATAAAGTAAAAAATTATAATAATAATATTAATAATAATAATAATTTCTTAATATGTTTCATTCTTTTATTTTGTTGTTTATATTAATTTTATTTTATTTAATTTTCTATGTCAAGGAACGTCCTCTTCTGTTGAAAATGAAAAATGAAATAAAAAGTTTAAAATAATAATAATAAGTTGATCAATAGAACATTGTTTTTTTCTTTTATGTTGTTGTTTTATTTTTTTTAATTTTATTTCTTATGTCAGGGAATGTCCTGTTCTGTTGAAAATGATCAAATTAAATATAAAGTAAAAAATTATAATAATAATATTAATAATAATAATAATTTCTTAATATGTTTCATTCTTTTATTTTGTTGTTTATATTAATTTTATTTTATTTAATTTTCTATGTCAAGGAATGTCCTCTTCTGTTGAAAATGAAAAATGAAATAAAAAGTTTAAAATAATAATAATAAGTTGATCAATAGAACATTGTTTTTTTCTTTTATGTTGTTGTTTTATTTTTTTTTAATTTTATTTCCTATGTCAGGGAATGTCCTGTTCTGTTTAAAATTATCAAATTAAATATAATGTAAAAAATAATAATAATAATAATAATAAAAATTTGGTCTATAAAACATCCATTTCTTTCTTTTATTTTGTTGTTTGATTTTCCTTTTATTTTACTTTATTTTATTTCTTATGCCAGGGAATGTCCTCCACTGTTGAAAATTAAAAATTAAATAAAAAGTTTAAAATAATAATAATAATTTGGTATATAAAACATCTGTTTATTTCTTTTATTTTGTTGTTTTATTTTTTTATTTCGTTTTATTTCCTATGTCAGGGAATGTCCTGTTCTGTTGAAAATGATCACATTAGATATAAAGTAAAAAAAAATAAAAATAATAATAATAATAATAATACTTTGGTCTATAAAACATTGGTTTCTTTCTTTTATTTTGTTTGTTTAATTTAAATATATATATATATATATTTCCTATGTCCTCTTCTGTTGTGAAATGAAAAAATAAATAAAAAGTAAAAAAAATAATAATAACTTTTGTCTATAAAACCTCAGAAAAGTCAACAGTCAAAAGCCCAAAATTATTCAGTTTACTATAATGTAGCCAAGGAAAAGAAGCAAATGAGAAGCTGGAACCATTAAATATTTGGCATTTTTGCTTAAAAAAATAAATTAGTTCAGATCAGTTCAGCTTTATTTATCCCCAAGGGGGCAATTCATTTGTAGCATTCCCAGTCCATACATCCTACATACAACAGAAAACCAATAATTAGTTAAGTCAAAAGAAAAATATTAAAGGCACGGAGGAACAAGTTTTCAAAATGTAATTATTAACTGATTATTAAAATAGTTGCCAATTTTCTCTCAATCAACTAATTGCTTCGGCTCTAATATATTTACTCTACTTTAATGTCATCTTGGCCTATTAGACCCCCCCAACAGTAACTGACCTTTTAAGGCTAGTTATGCATCTATACTTGTGCATAGAAAAGCATTACTTATTTACTTGTTCTTCTTTAACATTATAGTTTCACTGCAGTTTAACGGACAGCTGTTAAAGCAGAGTATTGTGTTTTTTTTAGCAGTCCCGAAATACAGAATATATGCTGCAAAATAAAACTTTGGAGGCAGACGAAATGATTAGGAAACCAACACTTCTCTAATGAACTTATAAGTCCGAGGAAGGGTGTGCCCGAGAGCTGGTCTGAGAAGTGCAGCAGTTAAAAAAGTGGCCATGCACACCAACCTCAATGCCCCAAGTAACGAGAACCAACAAGGTCAAACCTCACTGCTCTAAATAAACATCTGAATTCGGTTATTTGTTTTTACTGTTCAAAGTTTTCTCATAAGGTTGTTCTTCTTCATAAACTAAAAGTCAACACTGTGACGTCTTCAGACATCAAACCACCCAGAAGCAATATAAAAGCTTTAGTTACATCCCAGTTTGATGTCTCAACTCACCAGCTGCTCTCCCAAAACTCATCCACAGAGGAATCGCCACCAGTACCGGGCTCCTGCCCCACACGGCCATGGTAATAACACAGGCTCAACACGGACAACTGGGCTCCGTTAAGTGGCCAGCACTCAGCAAACACGACGACTTGTGGGTGGTTTATTTTTTCCTCTTTCTCTGGTGAACACTCGAGTATCGCATACCTCGCAGCCAACAGGGGAAGTTGTGGTCTGAGCTCTAAGTCCATTTGTCTCACATCTCATCAGACCACTCCCCCTTTTAACACCAGCCAGAGGAAGGACCCACATCGAGGTCTGTGCTTGTCATGTGTAATACTTGATTTTCAGATAAGTTTTAAGGAAATGGAGCATTTGAAAAAGAATGGTGTTTAAGATGTTAAAAAAACACCCTACTCCAACGTGACAGTAAAAAAGCACATCTCACTACTTTAGTTTTCAGTCATAAAATATTTATTAGGATTATTTGGAGCATTGTACATCACTGATTATAAGCAGAGTCATCTGCCTCACGACAGTGACTAGTGAACAGGAAGAGAACCCGACACACAGACGTGTGAAGGAGAGGATCCAACGCATTAGCAGCATCACGTTAGCGGTCAACTTCGCCGAACACTATGTCCTGTGTACCTGTCAGAAGAAGAAGAAGAAAAGGGCTCAGTACAACGTCACACAGAAACTCATATTCTTTGAAGTATTGCCCTTCTGAAGCTGAACAATAAGCACTTTCTTACCGATAATGGCCACCACATCAGCCAGCATGTGTCCTTTGGCCATTTTATCCAGACCAGCCTAAGAAAGAAAACATTTATTAACATTCAGCATTCACTATTCAAGGCTTATAAAACTGAATATTCATAACTCATGAGATTATAGCCTGAAGTTAACGCACTAACTACTCTAATAGTTTGTTTGTGCAACTATAAAGACATTCTTAGCCTTGAAGACCAAAATTCAAATGACTACGTTAAACAGCAGTTCATGTACCCATGAGCTAAGAGATGAGCAGGAAGGAGAGAGAGGAAGAAGAGGAGGAGGAGGAGGGGGGTTCTGTATACTTTTAAAAATGGTTCTATAGTACTTTATAAAATCTACTTAATGAACTAAAAGTAGCCTTAAGGACAAGCCGTTAAACGTGCTGAATAATTGATACCCGGTGTGTGTTTAATATTTAAATATAAAGTGTGCACCAAGTGAGCGAATCCAGGAGCTTTGATCTTGCAGCGATAGGGTCTGCTGGAGCCGTCCGATACCAGATAAACACCAAACTCTCCCTGTAAGCAACACAGAAATACACCGTAGTAAGCATATTACATCACAACAAAGCCCTAAAGGCCTCCAATTAATTAAGACTTGTGTATACTAAGGATCTACAGAGTTGTACACTTTTTGTTTGCGACGGATTATTGTACTACACAGCTAGTCAGAGGAAAATAACAAAAAAAAAGGCAATTTTTTACAGAAATATTAGAGACTCTTTTGTGTCACGGTTACGTCACAGTGTTAGCTGGAGGCAAAACAAAGGAAAGACTGGAGGCTAACACTAGCAGTGGGCTAAAGTTACACATCGAATATGTAATCTTGCTGTGTTGTTGGGTGCCAGAATCGAGATATCACATACATTTGAGATGACAAACTGTGATTTTAGGATCTAGTGAGCTACAATATCGGCAAAACGTTTCAGAGATGGAGAGAAAGGGTTGCTAATATTTAGACTTCTCCTAACTGCAGCTGTGAGCTGCGGTTAGCAGAAGGCTAAACCTTTTCTCTCCATCTCTGAAACGCTTCGCCAATATTGTACGACTCTCTTTTTGACTGACTTTACTGAAGGATAGTTACCTATAGGTATCCAAAGATTTATACGCCCTCAATTTATCTTTACAGCGCTGCCGTTAACCACGGTGGTTAAAATGGGGTCAATACACATTATGAGCGATCTCACCTTGGGTGCCTCCACAGCTGTGTATGTGGCCCCTGGGGGGACCTGGTAGCCCTCTGTGTACAGTTTAAAGTGATGGATCAGAGACTCCATGGACATCTAGGGACAAGGAGCACATAAAACATGTTACGTCTCAGCAGCTCTTTTGAAAATGTTGCACACAAACGTTAGAGGAAGTTGAGTCTTGCGCATGTTGACAGAAATGTAAAACTGTAACACTGAGGTGATCTCAAGCCTCGGGGGGCAGCCGAAATAGAAGTGCATTTCACAGCAGAATAGTGTGAAGACAAATTAGTGACACTGCTGACATTTAATTAACATATAGAAAGGGTGAAGCACAGGGGGAAATTAGGGCTGCACAATTAATCAAATTGGATTTTGTCTTCCCGCAATTAAATGAACATGATCGACTGCGATATTGACGTAATATTGCTACATAAATAAAGCGCTTCCTAAAGTAACAGCTAGAGATGCACCGTCAAGAAAACATTGTGAGGTAGGTTCAAGCATCCCCACTTTGCTCACCTTCATCTCAGACCTCTTGGGTGGTGCAATCTTGGCATCATCCACCTTAATCTCTCCTTCTGGCATCTTGTTGAGCGCCTGGTGCATGATCCTCAGGGACTGCCTCATCTCCTCCGTCCTGCACAGATACCTGGAGCACACAGAGTATGTTACTGATAATTCTGTACATCAGTAAATCATGATCAGCTTGTTGTCATTCTGTAGAGATCATCGGTGAGGAGTTGATCACACAAACTGCGTCTGTCCTTTCAAACAGAAAAAGGTAATTTCTTTTAATTCTCTCCCAACAAAGCACTTTTGATTACTGTGTTGTATTCGACACTGACAGCTCAGTTTGATTAATCTCTCAGACTGTGTGATAAACTTCACAGCCTCTGTGATTAGAGACAGTGAACTGTGCAGGATAGAAGGCCTATGCTGCCTCAATGAAAATCTTCAACCAGCAACATTGAGCTCACTATGACGGCGTATTGGGGCAGGAAACAAAAAAAGATTACATAGCCGGGGGAGGGGGGTAATATTCCCAGAAAACACTCTGAATTTCCGAAATTAAAGTGGTAAATTTCTGAGAGAAAAACTCTGATTATCTCCGAGATTAAAATTATAAATTTACAAGGAAAAACTCACGAATTTCCGAGGAAAAAATTTGAAATTCTCTGAGATTAGAGTCACAAATCTTCGAGAAAAAACAAAACAAGAAAAATTTTGTTTTTGGATCAACCTCATCACACCGCAGACGCCGCTGCTCGTCATGTATTATGCCTGCAGCAGATGACCTAATCAAATTATACTTTGCAAGTACGACGCAAGAGGAAATTATCTCACAGGTACATGTAGCATATTTGGTGATAACGGGATTGAAAAGGGATTAGCAACTAGAGCCATTTGCTAATCTTTTACCTGTCATAGCAGTCTCCTTTGCTTCCAATGGGGACGTCAAACTCCACTTCGTCGTACTTGTCGTAAGGCTGAGACTTTCTCAGGTCCCACTTGATGCCCGATCCTCGCAGCATCACTCCGCTGGTGGAGGGGGGCGAGGAGAGCGGTGATAAATATCAGAGTTAATACACATTTCTGCTAAACTAACTAACTAAAATAGTGGTGCATTTCATAACAATTAGCTGGCTACCTGAAGCCGTAGTTGAGGGCCTCCTCGGCAGTAACCACCCCGATGTCCACAGTACGATTCTTCCAGATGCGATTGTTGGTTAACATCTGCACAGAGGAAATCCAACACATATGAACATTCACTGATAATCTTCACCACATCCTTCCCGCGTTAAGAGCTTGCGGGGATTTACAAAACGATAAGTCATTCACCTCTTCTACTTCATCGATTCTGATGGAGAAGTTCTTGCACCACTCATAGATGTCGTCCATCAGGCCGACGGGCATATCCTGAAACACATTTAGGATCATTAGCACCTCACTGATCATGCTCTGCAGCTCATATGCTTGATACACGTTCCCCAAAGAGATAGCGTTATATTGTTATAAAAATGAACGACAGGCATAATTCAATGAATTCTCCTACCTGATGCACACCACCAGGTCTGACGTATGCAGCGTGCATTCTGGCTCCGGACACACGCTCATAAAACTCAAACATCTGAGAGGAAACAAGGGTCACACAGTTAGAGAGCTTCAAGTAGTCAATCTAAGAACTTCACTGGTGTTCTATCTATCACCTTGCAGGGTATCTGATCAGGCTTTTAGCTTGAGGGCATACTGATTGTGGTTTTGATCTGACTGGAAATCAAAGTAGCTGTGTCAGGGAAAATGTTCGGGGCAGAGGTTGCGCAAAGAAAACCTACAACAGAACAAGTGCATATTTCCTGAGGCCTAGGTAAAAGGTATATAGCTAGACACAACTAATGCAGTCTAAGAGGCTGTTCAAATGCCGCGTTTTTTGCGCCCTCAAATCCGTTGTTGTCAATGTAGATGCGCAGCAGGCGCGCTCAAATGCGTCACGACGCCGTTGTGACGTGCGAGCATTCCCAAGTGTCTATTTTTCAGAGCGCGACGGCTGCGAACCCAAGATAAAAATAGCTCAACCTTTGGAACGCATCAGCGAGCACAAGGAGCAACCAATCAGAGCCGGCAGATATCCTTTCTTTCTTCTGTAAATATCCGTCTATGGTTAATATATGAAGGAGAAGTGCAGGGCTAGCCAGAGCTTTACATCTGTCCCACGGACTATTTTACTGGCTTCCCCCTTTCTGTCCGAGGACGTCACAACATCCTGTTGAAAGGTCAGCCAAATTGAGAGAAATCGAGCAGTAAAGCTACTGTCAGGGATTTACGCTGTTGGAAATACATGTTCTCTTTGTTTTGACTTTGTTTAGTTTAGTCAGTGAAGCTTTTACTGCTAAATTACCGCAACTTTATCATCATCATCATCATTGCAGCATGCAGGTTTTGGCTGCTTAGTAACGGCAAGCGCGAAAGGAGCGCAGTGTCCCAAGCAGGATGAAAACGGATGATGAAAAAGGATGCACAGCTGGCATTTTCCACGCGTTTTAAGTTTTAAAAAGAATACCGGACAGATTGATCATTACCTTTTCTCTTTCCTCAAACATCCAGAAGAAGGGGGTCATGGCACCAATGTCAAGGGCGTGCGTAGTGATGGCCATGATGTGGTTCAGGATGCGAGTCAACTCTCCGTACAGAACTGCAAACACAACACAGAACACACCAAACCATTTAAAGTTAAAGAGTCTATTGACAAAAAAAGAATAAGATTTACAATAGTCTTTGGGGTAAACTGAATATCTTTAGGTTTTGGACTGCTTGTTGGAATAAAAAAAGGATATTTAAATGTCATACACTTTAAAATCAGTCATCAATTAATACTATTTATGTGCCTAAATATTCTGAATTATATGAATGGCAGCTCTATAGAATCCCATATGTACCTCAAAATAAAGTGTAATAGGGAAGCCTGTCATCAATGTTGGACAAATAAGATCATCTAAAATATATTTGAGATATTTTAAGGCCTTATAGAACCTGCAGACACCTAACCATTTCTAGTGTGTACCTCTGATCCACTGCGCTCGCGGTGGAGCTTGGATGTTGAGCAGCTTCTCCACAGCCAGAGAGTAGGCCTCCTCATTACACATCATGGAAACGTAGTCCAGACGGTCAAAGTAGGGCAGAGCCTGTAGCATTTAAAAGAAGAGGAACTGAGGTGTACTGGGTAAGGGACTTACCCAAGAATTATGCAACAAATGACACATGATAAAGGTCCTCTTAATCTTTGATCACGACATTTAATTTTGTCACTTTCAAGTGAGGGGGTGAGATTCTCCCATGCTCTTGCACCATCTATTTTTCACACAGTAAGTCCAGCTCATGCTTCACAGTATGTTGTTGTGTTGAAAACAGTAAAATGGGAAGTTCGTTGTGTTGTAATTTACTGTTGTGTCCTTTGAATCCACCACAACTGCGGCTTCTCAACCTGGTTAAGAGCAAGAGGAGCACTTCCTGATTTGACAAACTTCTATACATGCATACATAGAGAATGAGCTATTCAAACCATGACCTAATAAATATGAGTCAGAGAATACAGAATCATTACAGTGAATGGTTCAGTACCTGCAGGTAGGTCTTGTACTCGATGAGCTTCTCTGTGCCGCGGTGCAGCAGGCCGATGTGGGGGTCACATTTCTTGACGGACTCTCCGCTGAGCTCCAACACTAGACGCAGCACGCCGTGGGCTGCAGGATGCTGGGGACCAAAGTTGATGGTCAGGTTGGATACATCCTTCTCTGCAGGAGGATCTTTGTCTGTGAGAAGGAAACAAAGCAATATCGTGCAGGATAAAGTAAATGAAAGCACAGAGTAAAAATCTAAGTATTGCTTCAGGATCTGATTTTCTAATCCAAATAAGAACTAAAAAAGCAAGAATAGCAGCTTTTTACACCTAACATATGAAACAGGTGACGTTTATGTCCATGCCCTGGGGAAAATAACCTTTTACACTTCAACTGCAGAGTGAACAAATGTGTAATGCTCATTTGGGCCCTCTTCTGGCACCACATCCAACAAGTAGATCTCATTTGTAACAACATGTAGGCTTAATGGATTTCTTATTGTCAAACCTGTAGCTATAAACCTATAAGCTGCCCATTGTATTGACTAACACCCAAGAATTAAATCCAATGCACTGTGTACATTTAAACAGTTCTGTCACATATTAAGACAGACACTGAAGATCTGGTCAACACGGGAATAAGTCAAGGACTTTATAGTTCTATCTGACAAAGTCTGATATGTTGGCTGCATCCGAAATTCCATACTAACATGAAGTTTAGTACGCTAAAACAGTATGTGAGATATTTTAGTATGACCGAAACCTTAGTATGTAATCAGTAGTACGCAAATTGCATACTATTTCCGGGGAAATATTACAGTATGCAACGCTGGACACTTTGATTCTCACAAACCGACATTTTCGTCACATGAGGTTGGTGCAGGTTACCATGGTTACACGTCTCCAACCGGCAAGAAGGCTCTCAGGAAGTGACGACGTAAATTGCAGTTCAGTGCGTCCGAAAAGTTAACCACTACTGTTTATTCACAGAAAAGTATGTTGAATCGTAGTACACCTGTTGAGTATGTAGTGCATAGTATGTGATTTCACACTGTCTTGGCAACCCAACATTTGCCTTTTGATTTAAATAAACAACGTCTTGAAAAAAACAAGTAGGCTTTAACTAGTTGCCGTAAAAGTGTGACAGTGTGTGTGTGGGATCGTACCATTCCAGGGGGGTGGGGTCCATTTCTCATTAATGGCAGTGGGGTACATCACTGCCCCGGCAAACTGCTCTGTCCACTCCACATCTGGCTGCCATTGTTTCTGCCTGCGGAAAACATTGAAATATATACTTAAAGGGGAACTATGCCCATTTTCAAAATTCATACATGTTATTCCTGTGGTCTAAGACAGTCCAAAAAATATTAGTAAACATGAACAACTCTCTCCCAAATACAAAAACTAGAGTGCTAAAACTGTCGTAGGGTATAAAGTGTGGAGCTGCTCCATAGACAATGAATTGGGAGTGATGTAACATGAGGTAAGATTGTGTTAGTAAGCCTTCAGTTTTGAGACAACTCACACATTTGGCTATGTGCTAGATAGTTGCCACCTCTCAGGCTACTTGCATGTTGCCAGAGAGATTTTAATCTCATTTAGAAAGGGTGATGATCTGAGCTACACTGTGCTTGCCTGACATCTGATAATCATAATCTGATAATCATATGAATCATACTGATGAGGGAGACACGCAGAGCAGTAGATATGGATCATGCTCGTTCATGCTAGTATTGCAAAATGTGTTTATTAATGCATCATCAATACATGGCTATTTAAGTTTATGCAACATCAATACATGGCTATTTAAGTTTATGCAACATCAATACATGGCTATTTAAGTATCTATAGACCTCCTATAGTATCAGAAGAACACATCAATAACAAGTCAAGTTCAAGTCCTCTTGACTTTGGTGCTACATAATCAGCACATGTAGGAATGAAGACCAT
Organism: Sebastes umbrosus; assembly: GCF_015220745.1. Lineage (NCBI taxonomy): Eukaryota > Metazoa > Chordata > Actinopteri > Perciformes > Sebastidae > Sebastes > Sebastes umbrosus. The sequence continues at coordinate 6,083,944 of NC_051290.1, forward strand.
TTCAGAGACCTCTAAACTGATTTTAGTGACTGGTAGTAGTTAATAAAAGGCAGGTTTTCTTTATTTATGTGCCATTTGCATTAAAGATCTTTAGCTAGAATGGTTGCAAACAGATACTGTTTACTCTTCACTGTGGTTAACTCATCTGTGGTGTTAGGGTAAATATTCTTGAGGCAAGGTTGTGTTAGTAAACCTTCAGTTTTGACCCAATTCAGACATGTGAAAAGATACAAAAATAGGATTATAGTGATAGATAGGTTCCACCTCTCATGCTACTTGCATGTTGCCAAAATTAATCTAGAAAGGGTGATGATGTAAGCTACATTGTGCTTGCCTGACAACTGATAATCATCTTGGCTGATAAGGGAGACACGCAGAGCAGAGATATGGATTATGCTAGTACAGCAAAATGTGTTTATTAATGCTAATTATTGCATTACATCAACACATGGCTATTTAAGTACCTATAGACCTCCTATGGTGTCAGAAGAACACATCAATAACAAGCCAAGTTCAAGTTCTCTTGACTTTTGGTGCTACATAACCAGCACATGCAGGAATGAGGACCATTTCAGGGACCTCTAAACTGATCAGCTGCTAGTTATGAGGCTGTAAAATACACCACAGATGAGTTAACAGTGTCTGTTTGCAGCCATTCTAGCTAAAGACCTTCAATGCAAATGGCACATAGATAAAGAAAACCTGCCTTTTATTAACTACAACCAGTCACTAAAATCAGTTTAGAGGTCTCTGAGATGATATTCATTCCTACATGTGCTGATTATGTAGCACCCAAAGCCAAGAGGACTTGAACTTGACTGGTAGTAGTTAATAAAAGGCAGGTTTTCTTTATTTATGTGCCATTTGCACAAAATGTCTTTAGCTAGAATGGTTGCAAACAGACACTCATAACTCATCTGTGATGAGGCCAAAGTATATCCCATATTTTGCAAGAATTATGAACAAAACTGATGCATTTCTGGTTATGAGGCTGTAAGATACACCACAGATGAGTAAACAGTGTCTGTTTGCAACTATTCTAGCTAAAGACCTTTAATGCAAATGGCACATAAATAAAGAAAACCTGGCTTTTATTACCTACTACCAGTCAAGTTCAAGTCCTCTTGACTTTGGTGACCATCTCAGAGACCTCAAAACTGATTTCAGTGACTGGTTGAGGTTAATAAAAGGCAGGTTTTTCTTTATTTATGTTCCATTTGCATAAAAGGTCTTTAGTTAGACAGACACTGTTTACTCTTCAACATTGGTTAACTCATCTGTGATGCATCTTACATTCATTCACATAACCAGAAACTGATTAGTTTGTTTATAATTCTTGTTAAAGGTGATATACTTTAGCCTTATACAGAGAATAAAGGATACAAGGGGATATACTTTAGCCTTACACAAGACATAAAGGATGCAAGGGGATATACTTTAGCCTTACAGAGAGCATAAAGGATGCAAGGGGATATACTCTGACCTTACAGAGAGCATAAAGGATGCAAGGGGATATACTTTAGCCTTACACAGAGCATAAAGGATGCAAGGGGATATACTTTAGCCTTACAGAGAGCATAAAGGATGCAAGGGGATATACTCTGACCTTACAGAGAGCATAAAGGATGCAAGGGGATATACTTTAGCCTTGCAGAGAGCATAAAGGATGCAAGGGGATATACTTTAGCCTTACAGAGAGCATAAAGGATGCAAGGGGATATACTTTAGCCTTACAGAGAGCATAAAGGATGCAAGGGGATATACTTTAGCCTTATACAGAGTATAAAGGATGCAAGGGGATATACTTTAGCCTTATACAGAGTATAAAGGATGCAAGGGGATATACTTTAGCCTTACACAAGACAAAGGATGCAAGGGGATATACTTTAGCCTTACAGAGAGCATAAAGGATGCAAGGGGATATACTCTGACCTTACAGAGAGCATAAAGGATGCAAGGGGATATACTTTAGCCTTTTACAGAGCATAAAGGATGCAAAGGGATATACTCTGACCTTACAGAGAGCATAAAGGATGCAAGGGGATATACTCTGACTTTATACAGAGCATAAAGGATGCAAGGGGATATACTTTAGCCTTACAGAGAGCATAAAGGATGCAAGTGGATATACTTTAGCCTTATACAGAGCATAAAGGATGCAAGGGGATATACTTTAACCTTACAGAGAGCATAAAGGATGCAAGGGGATATACTTTAGCCTTATACAGAGCATAAAGGATGCAAGGGGATATACTTTAGCCTTATACAGAGTATAAAGGATGCAAGGGGATATACTTTAGCCTTATACAGAGTATAAAGGATGCAAGGGGATATACTTAAGCCTTATACAGAGCATAAAGGATGCAAGGGGATATACTCTGACCTTACAGAGAGCATAAAGGATGCAAGGGGATATACTTTAACCTTACAGAGAGCATAAAGGATGCAAGGGGATATACTTTAGCCTTATACAAGACATAAAGGATGCAAGGGGATATACTCTGACCTTACAGAGAGCATAAAGGATGCAAGGGGATATACTCTGACCTTACAGAGAGTATAAAGGATGCATAACAGTGAGGTAAACACTGGCACACAGTTAGCTAATCAAATGATTGACAGCTTAGGTAACAACTAGACAACAAGACAGCTCATCTATCCTGCAACCTATGAGAGCTTCAATGACGACGTTGCTATAATAAATACATGCTAAGACGTTTTCCATTCATAAAGAAAGTAAGGAGGAGACTCAAACATATTTTTGGAAACCAAAAAGTCATCTTATGTAGCATTATGCTAGCATTAGCCTCTCAGTGTGCATCTTTATGTGGACTTTAAAGCTAAGACAGCTGGTAATACAGTGTCCACGCGAAGAGTACAGTGTGCTATCTCACCTGTTTTGCACCACAGTACAGCCAGGACCCAGCAGACTACTGTTTAATATGAGTTTAGTTGAAGGACGTCCTAGTTTGGTAAGCGACCTCAACATCGTGGCTGCCATCTTGGCTCTTGGTCGTCTGCCCCAATGACGTCATGACGTAGACGAGCGTCTTCTTCTTCTTCTTCTTCTGTTGTTGTTTTGGAGGCGCACCACGTGTGTAACCAGAGTGTGCGTGTCTGCCACCTATTGGTGTAATGTAGCATCATACATAAAGTAGAATACATGTTATAGTAATATGCAGTGTAGTTTTTTCCAAATAAATTATGTATTTAAACTGGATAATATATGATAAATAATAATAAATTAATATATATAAATATATGATAAATATAGGAACAATTTACAATAAGGAGAGCCCACTGTTAAGGAGTTTATAGGAGTAAAATATTTCTGAAATAAATTATATTCTATTAAATTTGGTGTGTATGTGGGCCTACAGATAAATTGTTTAATTGTTAATTATTTTGTATGATTTGTTATCTTTTTAGCTCACCCTATACTTACCTGGGCAGGTGGTACGTTCCAGTTAGGTGAGGAGTAAGAGGAGAGGAGGAGGCTCTAGTTTTTTTGTTCTTTTTGCCGGTCAAGGCCACAATTGCAGGGCTATCACTAAATTGACTGTGCATTTTTCTCATTCATTTGTTAACATCATTACTGTGATTGTTCATAGAAAACACAGGAACATTCCCACCTCTGCAATGCAATACACTTCTCATGGTACACTTATACATACACACTATACATGGCAATAAAAAGAGATGAATGAAGAGGAATTTTAATGTTTTCTGTGGGTGTTTTTATGGGAATGTGGATCTTTCAGATCAATTTGAGAAGTGCCTCTGGTTTGCATGTGCCACATTTTATCGTGTCTCAATATACTCTGGTCTTGGTCATAACTTGGTCTCGGTTAAGTTGGTCTTGACTACAACACAGCAACCTATATTTCTGTGTCTAAGCATATAACACATATTTAAAATGTAGATCTTGTCCATTTGATCTCATCTGCCAAAAGACGACAAACTCCACTTTTTTTTTTTTTATAAAAAACAGTGCTTTTATTTATGTAATACTGTGGAAAAATAATTACATACCATTTTTAAAAAATATTGAAGATAATGAAATTAAAAAATGAGAGTTTGATAACGTTCGTTGTACATCTTTTTGAACAGTTTGTCTCTGCTATGAAGAACAGTACAATAAGATAAACATTGGATTTTTCTAAATTCAAAGACACAATAATACAGGATACAGTCCTACCAGAGGTATAAAAGTACTGTAACAGGATTGTGAGAGAAAATGATATGGACATATACTGAAACACACACACACCCTCACACTTAAGACACAGACATGCATACTGTATACACACGGACATGCATACAATAGCCGCGCGCGCGCACTCGAAGTCGGGCGCTGCGTGTTTACAGTATGCCTCCCCATACAGTCATTCACACATCTATACAAACACGCTGTACAAATCGATGTGCGCGCCAATGCCCACACACTCCTTCTTGATCTCTTTCACACTCACACACCCACACACTCCGCAGTCACACACACTACTACATGTCAATATTGTGGACAAGCCTTCGTTGAACCTCTCCGTACACATTCTCCTCCGGCCGTTTTTTTGGCAGACAGACGATGAGGAATGATTCAAAAATGGAAATGTACGACATGTTCCCCTATAAGGCCACTCAGTTCTAAACCCAACATCTGTGTTTTTCTCTCTCTGTCTGCACCAAGCTTGTAGTTTAGGAGCTCTGAGGAGGAAGAAAAAACAAAAAGAGCTCCTTTAAGCCTACGATAATGTCTGGGAATGACTCAAGGCCCCAAGCCTGGTTTGTAAAGCAACAGTCACCAATAGAAGGAGCTTCTACTGCATATACATGGTCTAAGGTGAAGAACAACATGAACACTTGGCACTAGGTTTCTTTTATACACTGATATACCCTTCTGATGTGAAATACGCCCCCGTTGACACAACTCTTCACTCAGCGGAATCACCAACGCCCGAGTTAAGTGGGCTCAAACTTTTGGTCCATACATACACATTACATGTTTTTACATAGACAAAAATAATTCTGTAATGTTAAAAAATAGAATACAAAGCTCTAGTCTGGTGTGCAAATAAAAAGAAGACATTACACAGATATAGATAAGGGACGTCTAAGCATGAATACTGTAGATGCAGTGCAAAATGATGACAACCCACCACCCCCCGGGGCCCCACCTACACGCCGCCGCCGCCCAACAGGCATGATGGCGTGTACCACTGTACAGAAGGGCATTCTGGGATACTATATATATATGTGCTCTATGATCATTGAGTAAGACAACCAGCAAAAAATAACAAAAACAAATGGCGGCCAGAAATGACTTCCACTGGTTGAGGTTTTTCCAGATCAGCGCGTACCATATTTGAGTCAGTTTTGCCGTTAAGACGTTCTCTCTCATCATTTACAAATAGTTCATAGCAAAAGCTACGGGGCTCCAAAGATCTGTGATCTCTCGTCCTCTCTCTGGTTTCTCGCTCTCTTTCCCAGTCTTGATTGTGACTTGCGCCGTCCGCTCTTTCAGAGCTCAGATTATACAAACACATCGGGAGTGAGGGAATTCAAAATTGTGTGGAATTTCCCTTCCCTGTCTCGCTAAAACTCCTTTTTCTCTCTTTCTCCTGTTTCTCATTTTGCTCCCTGTCTCATGGGCATGGTCTCCTGACTCTGTGTGATGTTTTTTCTGTGTGAAAATATGTGCGTGTAAATCTATGATTGTGTGTGTGTGTGTGTGTGTTTGTGTGTTTTTCGGATGTGACACTATTTATAAGATGCGTCCTCATGCTCTGCTAAGACTGTGAGGTGGTCTCACACGTGAGTCTGCATCCTCTGTGTGTGTCGGCTGTGGGAGTAGTCAGAGTGTTGCGAGGTGTAGGAGAAGCGAGTGGAGCTGCCGTACTTCCCTAGTCCAGTCTCTGATCCCGATGGAGCGGGGCCCCCGGGACCCACGCCGACCCCAGGGCCCCCGACCCCGGGTCCCACCCCGGGTCCCACCCCGGGTCCCACCCCAGGTCCCACCCCAGGTCCCACCCCAGCTCCGACCCCGTACATTTCATAGGACGGGCAGGCCTCCAGCGGCGCCAGGCTGGACGGGGCGAAGCCCATGCGATAGGTCTGGTAATGCGACGGGTATCCGTAGTTGTCGTAGGCCAGCTGGGAGGTGGAGTCCAGGAGGCTGCAGTCTCCCGGGAAGTCGCTGGCGACGGGGGCGGGGTTAGGCGGGGGCTGCTGGCTCTGGCCCGCGCGGGTGAAGGTGTTGAACTGGGCGTAGCTGATGTGGGACAGTCTGGATGGGGGCCGGGGGTCATAGCAGGCCTGGGGACGGCCAGGGGAGGTGAGGGGGCCGGGGGGGCCGGGGGCTCCTCCGCTGGCCGTGGCTCCTGAGCCTCCGGCACTGCTGCTGATAGATGCAGCTCCCCCTGGTGTTCCCCCAGGGGAGCGGTAGTCAGAATAGTGCAAGGTGGAGCGGGAGGCAGGGCGGCCTTCATCGTGGGTGGAGGCTCGCACGTTGTAGTAGCCATTGGTGGGGTCCTGAAGACAGAGGCAGAGACAAACACCAAGAGACAAAAAGCACAGAGTGGGCATTAAGAAAAGATACAAATCATTTTCTATATGCCAGTATATAGATTCAGGGTCAAAAGGGTGCTATAATAATAATGTTCTGTTCCCTCCTGATCCCCAAAGAGAAGTTCTCTTGTAAAAGGTCAGAGGTCAGGGTGAAGTGCGTGTCTCGAGCTGGTCAGCATCCAGGTCCAGAAGCCTTAAGATTGTGCTGCGAGGGCAGTTTGTGTGACTCAGCTGCTTGAGATCAGAGTCCCTTTTCACAAATGTATGCAAATCAAGTTAAGGAGACAAGTCCTCAAAAATTCCTATGACACTAAGTGTGTGTGCAAATTTACATAACTATTAGGGGTGTGGAAAAAAAGGAAGAAGGAAATTAACACTTTTATTGTTGTAGTCTGAGTAACGTCATATCCGCAAATTTCATGTTAATTAGGTGATAATTAGCAAGTAACCTATTTGAAATTTCTTTGGAATTACTGCCAATTTACCCCAAATATTTACCTCAAAATGTATCCACAATTACTTAATAAAAACATTATTTAATATTTATATGCTAAAATAGCATATAATGGTTAAAATAGGGCCCTTAAGATTGAGAAGCGGCTCTTCATTGGAGGTGGAAAATTAATAGAAGACACTTCTGATCAGACACAAATCTCACCATTGTGTGACTTATTGTCTACACAACCTGGTAGCTAATGTCATGATTTAGGGAGTTTTTTTAAGAAATTTCAAAGAAGTTATTTGCTAATAAATTAAATGTATTATTATATTATTAAATAAATGATCAGCTATTGGGAAATAGCAAAATATAATTATTAAATAATGTTTATAATTAAGTAATTTTCGATAAATCTTGAGGTAAATATTGGTGTAATTTGGCAGTAATTCCAAAGAAATTTAAATTAATTAATTATCACCTAATTACCATGAAATTTGCGGACCTGTAAAATGAAGTGTTACTGAAAAAACACTGGAATACACAGTAAGGTACCATGAAAAACAAACTGCTGTGTTATTCTACATACTATAGTACCGGTATATAAAGCCCATTTTCAGACTACTGTTATTGAAGTTAGTATACAAGAAATTAATGTACTTTGCCATACAAATAATAATAAGAGATTTTTTTTACCAAGATAAAAAACAGAAATTCTGATTCGACCATTTCTGCTCGTGAGTTTGAGCGTTCATGTTTTCCTCCAAGCCTCTCCAGCAGGGTGGATCCCTTCCAGCATGAGCGTTGATCCCAGATTGTCTGGGTGAACCAAGGATGCTCTCCCTGCTCTCTACACCCACTTCATGTTGCTCTACTATTACTTCTGACATGATTCTGCCATCTCGTTGTCTCTCGTGTACCCGACTACTTCTCCCCCGTCCAACTTTGTCTCTCTGCTTTGGCGCTTCAGGCGGCGGGGAGAGAGAGAAAAAAAAGCAGTCTGGCTGAGGCTGTTGTCGGGGTGATCTAACCATCACCTGGGGTGGATTCATGTCTGTGTTTCTTCAGAGTGATCCAAGGCAGCACTCCAGCTAGAGGGGTGGTGTGTTTGCCCTCACAAAATATTCATTGGGAGGGTGGGGAGTTCCAGCAGAACATTTTGGCAGCTTCACGCGTGAAAGTACATTCATCACCTAAGCCCAGCCCCACGGTGTCAAAATGTATAAATGATTCATGCCAGCTGAATGGGCAGAGTCTGCCTAAACACCCTATTTTTATTGTTTTTTTTTCCTTCTAATTTGTCTTTAAATGTCTTCAAAATGCAATCAGATAATCTAGTCGCCTCACAGCTGGACCTAGAGTGAAGGACACAGAAGACCAAAGGAGCTCCGGGAATTTAAGACTGCAAAAATATGTTGGTCCTAAATATCCTGCTCTAATATTCTCACAGATATGGAGCGCAGAGGTCAGAAAGAGGTCTACATACTCTTGAGGCTTGAGACAGCTGAGGGGATTTTGCACCGGAGGTGGAATTGTTTTAACTGGACCGTAGTCATAAGTAATAAGTCATATTGGCTGGCTAACAACAGTTAAACGGCCGCCCCTTCGGCTGTGCTCTTATTCACTATAGAAGATAAGAGTTACTCCATAAAAGACCTGGCAGTCAAATGAAGGGACAACAACTATTGAAATCATTTAATCCTCATGACATTCTTGTCTGAGGATGTAAAAAAAAAATTACATTTGAAGAGAAAATGTGAATTAAAAAAAGGCTGTTTATAAAGACAACTCAGGTCTATTCAAGTACTTTTTTTGAAGGGCTAGATTTGAAAAAAAGTGAAGTGCCAAGTATTTCTGTGCTTAATAAGACATAACTAACGAATGGGCTAATTAGCCTGCTAATAAAGTGATGATCTTCTGATAATCTAACAAGGTAAGCATCCATAAACTTAGAATGTAAGCAGGTTATTTAAATAAAAACAAAATGATATCGCTTTTAAGAGTACGTAGCGTGAGCAGTAACATTGATGAATAGGAATAAACTCATAACTTATTAGACCCGTTTTTGTCTTTTTTAGGGGGGAACAGAGGTACTTTAGGTGGAGATAGCAGGTCAGCAGTTAATTAATCAAACACATTTATACCGTATGCAAAAAATGCATATTTTTTGCCCAAAACTGCATGTGATTATCATAAAGTGGGCATGTCTGTAAAGGGGAGACTCGTGGGTACCCATAGAACCCATTTTCATTCACATATCTTGAGTACAGAGGTCAAGGGACCCCTTTGAAAATGGTCATGTCAATTTTTCCTCACCAAAATGTAGTGTAACTTTGGAGCGTTATTTAACCGTTACGAGTAGATTCCTTAGGTTTTTCTAGTTTCATATAGATACCAGTATCTTCACTCTAGCTTTAAGGCTGAGCCCGCTACAGCCTCTTAAAGACAGTAAAGTCGGCCAGGGTCGTCGGCGATCCCGTGGGTCTCAGAGAGTTTTTTTCATATTTATAAACGATCAAAGGGCCGGATTTACATGGTACATTTAATATCTAAAAAGTAGATGATAGTTACAAATTGCGTTCCAAGCACCAGTTTGTTATCCAGTTTAGACAAACTGAGACTTGATTCTGCTTTCTGCTTTAAACCTGCATTGAATCTTGACTGCCAGACTGGAGCTGTCTATTCAGATCCCTCTTCTTTGTCTTCCTCTGGCTACTTCACATGCACATGTGCACCCTCTAGAGGGTTAAAGACGACATTTTAAAACAACGTTTTGTTTTTTTTAAAGGAATTACAGCTTTTAGAACATATAAACATTACACTTAACAATTAGAAAACATCAAATGCAATCTTTTTTTTGCAGTGGTCATGAAGTTGCTAAAATCTATCATTTAGGACAACACCTGTTTTCTAAAAGAAAAAATCAAAACTTGTCAGAGCATTTGGATTTATGAGATCAATCAACTGTCAGATGGGATTATATATTAATGAATGAGGCTTCATTTACGATATAAAACTCTAAAAAAATACTAACATGTAATATTTCTGCCTGGCAGATACTCTCAGTGTGACACTACTTCTGCCAGGCAAGAAAGGCTGGATGAAAGTCATCACTCAGAGTCACCATGTCAGTAATGATTAGAGGTATAATTAGAATGAAACCTTGCACCAAAATGAACTCCACAAGACCTCATTTTGACTTTGGCATCATTTTATAATCAAAGTTATGTTGATTTTTCACTTTATATTGAACATATGTGTGTTTTTCTAACTATTTCTGTACTCGGGATTGTAACCCTTCTCTGTAATTTGCCATTTCTGAGTCTTTTAGTAGGAAAAAAGAAAAGTCAGTTTGTTTAGATTTTGAAGACAATCGTTTGATATAAACGAGTGTTTAATGAGCTCACCTTAAGGTCATACTCCTGGCGGGTGTCCAGGGTGTCGCTGCGAAGGTCAGACTTGAGCTCTATGTCATCTTTAAAGGGCTGATTGGAAGGAGAGAAGGACACAGAGGGGAGAAACTAAACCGTCAAACAACGAAACAAAACAAAAACAAAAAGGAGGAGAGAAGGTGCCGCAACAAAACAGAAGAGGGAAGGAGGCAACAGAGTATGACAGGAAAAGAGAAAATTAAAAGTGTTAAAAAAGGAGCAAGCACAGGGGAAAACACAGAGTTTGTTTTTAGTCAAAAGGTACAGTGTGGCGTAGGGAGAGGTTACTGAGTTAATCTGAGGTTTTCTTCTACGACTACAGGCTGTGTAAACAGTGTCCGGCCCAAGCACACATATCCCGCTGCTGCTCACCGAGTACATGGCCTTGACCATGCGCGAAGCCGTGGATACGCTGCCGGAGTCCTCCTCCAAGCTGTGGGTCTCCTTGTTTATCGTCTCCACCTTGATGTCGGGCTTACCCAGTGTGACCCCGCGCCGACCTGGAAGCAAAACACGGCAAGGTTGAATACAGCTGGACACACGCATCTCCGCCGGTGTGTTTTCACAAGTTCAGAGGGGACCTGCATCCATATGGTGGGGGAGGAAGTCGTAGGTTTATCTTTGGTTTGCTGCAGGTTATTTGGTCCAGTGATGATGAGCATTTATACATTAAAACCTCTCCTGTACATGCAGATGTGTTCTTTATACTGTATGTGTTAAGCACATGGAGAGTATGACTCACTGCCTTTGCGTTGCCGGTAGAAGATCAGAACGAGGACGAGCAGGAAGATGAACAGGAGTATGGTGGAGCCCACCGTCCCACCAGCGATTATCCCCACTGGGACTTCCTCTGAGATGAGGGGGTGAGAGAGGGAGAGGGGAATGGATCGAGTTAGGAATGTCTGTCAGTAGCTGCACCATAGACTAAAGATGGACAACATGACAGCTCCTCAAAAGTGAAGCCAAAACATCTGGATCGCCCCCTGGTGGCTGGCTGCAGTATAGGTTATAAACCCCGCCCCCTCCAGATGGGACAAGGGCCAAACTTAAAAGTCAAAGTACAAAGATGATTTCTGTCATTTTAAGTAGTTCTTATCACGCTGATGTTTGTTCAAGTGTTCATTTTTCTGATGAGTTTGGTTTTAATGAGTTATTTGATGCTACAAAAAGGGGGTGAGACGTCATGATTGACAGCTGTGATTGATGGTGATTGACGATATTTTGGCTTCACTTTTGTACAGTGGGAGGAAGAGGAGACGCGTCGTCCATCTACAGTATATATACAGTCTATGAACTGTACAGTCAAGATATTAAAAATAGATCTTGCAAACCTAAATTACATATAATAACAAATAAACAACAAACATCAGTCAAAGACAAGACAGTAAAGCACGGAGCTCTTTGTAGTAAAGATGCAAATACAAGAAACTTAAAACATATTTTAAGTAAAGTAGAAACATAGAAACTACATCCTTTCTTTTGCATTTAGCAGATTCATATTTACGGATAATTCTTTTCTTTTCAAGAGTTTTATTTATATAGTAATGGTGCAATAACTAATTTGCATGTCTTGCTGTAATAGTCAGAGTAAACTTCAGCATTTTACAAACTAAAATCAACTGTTTTCCCTGATGAAACCACTACACATTGTCCCTGTCATTCATAAAACACACCGGTCTCCTCCAGTGTGATGATCATGGTGCCCGGGCCGAACGAGTTCCAGGCCGTGCAGTTGTAGGTGGACAGGAAGTCGGACTCCATCACGTTGTTGATGGTGAGGGTGGAGAGGACGCCGCCGCCCTCGGCTGACGGCTTGCTCTGCTCCACCGTGTACCTCTCCAGCAGCGTCCCCTTCTCCTTCTCCCACACGTTCTCCTTCCACGCCCACACCTGCAACACGCACACAGGAAGCCATATTAGATTATATCACAATTAGTCAAGCGCCACTTGGGATGATAGATATTTTTCTGCATATAGACACTTGTAACTGAACATGTTTCCAGGATTTTAATCAATCAATGAATCGTTTCTATAACAGGCCATCTACTAGTAAAACCAATCCTCTTCAAACAGAGCTATAATGACACTTCTTTAACTGCTGCACACAATTATACAGTAAATTATCACAGTCAAGTCATATGCATGAAGTAATGCACTCATGCGTACACGCAGATGAACACATTAGTCTGCCACATTAGATGTGTCTACATTTGACCAGAATGGTAATCATGTCAGAACCAGAAACAGCATTTACACATCATACGACACTATATGCTGCTACTCAAACCATTATAGATGAGTCTATTAGCTGGGCATCATAAGGCAGGATGACTCGGGTACTGTGTTAGACATACGGTAGGTTATTAAATGCAGGATTAATTCAGAAAAATATCACTGAAATGGGAGGAAGATTAAAGAAACGATAGGCTATATTATCTCTGCAGAGCCAGGCTAGCTGTTTCCCCCTGTTTCCAGTCTTTGTGCTAAGCTAGGATAGCCGGCTGTGGTTCAAAGCTGCAGTTGGTAACTTTAATAAAAATAACCTTTTGTCATATTTAGCATATTTTTTTATACTAAATGCAGTTTCTGGACAATATTTGCCATTTTTTTGTGATTTCCAGTAATAAATATACACATACATTTTCATAAAGCAGCATATTTGTCCACTCCCATGTTGATAAGAGTATTAAATACTTGACAAATCTCCCTTTAACGTACATTTTGAACAGAAAAAAAATGTGTGATTAATTTGCAAATAATCACAATTAACTATGGACATTCATGACATTAACCGCAATTAAATATTTTAATCCATTAACAGCCCTAGTTTTAAGAAAACCTCAATTGAATTATATAAATTCCTCTGTGTGTGGTTTTTTTTTGTTTATTCATTAACTAACCCATATTTGTGTTTCTGTTATTTTTTATTTTAAAATCGTCTTAATATGAATATCTGGAAAGGAGAGTGATGTTACTTTCTCTTTCTCTATTTTCAAACAACGGATAAATAGTAAAAATAAAACAATTTGATTTACAAGTCTCATATATTTCTCTTTATTTCACATTATATATTTCACACATATATGTATGTATATATGTATATACAGTATATATATATGGATTCATCTGTCTAACTCGAACACATACTGTAGGAAGGTGTGACAGAAATAGACCACATAAATCTACATCCCTCACATGTAAACACACATTGTGCGTGACTTGCCAAGACCAGCAACAGTTTGTATGTTTCTGCAGACCGAGGTGGAGGTGGGTGGGGTTGACTGAGCTGGCGAGAATCTCGCACATTCTCCGATTTTAAAGCCACTAAAAGCAGCTGTATTATTCAGCATTGAAGTACCGTACTAAAGCGAGTTAATTATGCATAAACCCACATGTTCCCATAATCTGCCCACTTATTCCAGAGGAGGATAATCTCCTGGCTGTGGCGTTTACTGGGACAACTGTTCCTCTCCACTCCTTTATATTTTATAAATCTTTTTCTGTCCCAACCTCCGCCGCTTGCATTAAGAGTGCGCACTGTGAGTCAGGATGGATCAGTCACAGAGGGAACTACTACTACTGCATCTCCGTGATACGGCCGAGTGGAGAAAGCATCCGGGGCTGATTTCTGACGCAGGAGCTAAAAGCGGACCGGCTTAGCGTTAGTGTTGGTTTGTTTATGTGATGGGATGGAGGGAAATTCTGTTTGAGTTTAAGGGTGAGTCACCACTCAAAAAGAAAAAAGGGGACAGCGCCTAAAAGCATTTACCGTGCAGGAGTGGAGCCATTTAGGAACAGGAAGGTACAGTAAGAGTAAAATCGCTGTCAGACTAAAAAGAACAACCTTGTGCTCTTTGTGATCGAAGCTTTTCCTTGTTCGTCGGGTTTTTTTTGTGTCTGAATAATTGATTCTGGGCTAAAAGGTGAACATTTTGGTGCCAGAAATGTTTCACATTTTTCTTGTTTTTACTTACAATCTTATCTGGAGGAGGTGTACTGGCAATGTAGCATTTCACCTCTCCTCTCTCGCCTTTCACTGCATACTGGACTGGATCACTGGAGATGATGGGGGGACCTGCATTGGTCAAAAACGAGAGGATATGTGAGTGTTTGTGAAAGAGAGAAATAAAATAAATTGCACTTAAAACACTTATACTACTCCAGGAGGTTAAAAAAGAAAAAAAAATGTGAAAGTGAAACTGAAAGTTGCGTTCCAGAGGAACAAAATATTGTGAATTTCAGTGGAGGATATCAAACTCAACCTCATGGAGAACGTTTCGCTGGAAGAACCTTAGTAGATACTTTATTAAATCTGCTCAGAAATCTCATCACTCAGATTCTTCCAGCTGCTGGAAGAACTGTGACTCCCAGGATGCATATCACTACAAAAGTAAATACTATTTGGCGTAAGATTTATACAGAATTACTGACTATATTTGGGACAAAAATTGCTTTTAATTGAGACAAACTCATTTTTGGGCTTCCACTTTCTAACATCCACAAATATTAAAACAAAATCCTTATTTGGAAGACTGAGTGTAGCTGCTAGAAAAGCAATTATAAAAAAATGATGATATCATTTCTTAATAATTGCTTTTCTAATGTAAAGAATCACCTTCTCCATGAGGCTTCAGGAAACTAAGTTTGAAGAAATTTGGGAGAAGTGGAAAATGTATATGTCCCCAAAACGCCCTTCTTTTGTTTAGATTTGTGTGTTTATTTTATTTTATTTTATTTTATTTATTTTATTTATTTTATTTATTTTATTTATTTTATTTATTTTATTTATTTTATTTTATTTTATTTTATTTTATTTTATTTTATTTTATTTTTTCTTTATCTCAAATGAAAACACCCCATGGTCTAATTTTGTGTTCTATTTTGACATTGTAAAAAGCTGAAAAAATAGGATAATTCTGTAAAGGTAAAACAAAAGATGACTGTGTGAATTGCTGCTGTAATGTGATAAAACAATAAATTAAAAATAAATTAAAAAAATAAAATACAAAAAACTGCAAAAAAATCATATTCAAGCCTGGTGTTTTTTGTTTTTTTTTTAAAGACATTGACCTTACCAAGCCTGCTCAAGAGGAATTGTGCTATTTTCAAAATAAATGCCCACCACTTTGGACACACAACATTTCTTTTTTTTCAATTACTGACAAGCTGACCTTTTAGAAAAGCACACGATTTTCATCTACAAGCAGTGGTACATTAAATTGTGTGGATGTTTTCTGACCGTTGACGGTGAGCGTGACCTCAGTCTCTCCTACTCCAATCCGTGGGACGATGGCCTTACATACATACTGGCCGGCATCCGCTTGGCTCACCGACTTCAGATACAGCTGGTTGCTGTTACTCAGAACCTGTGGGGGAGTGAAAAAAAGGACACAAATATAAACAAGACAAATCTGCTAAACGACGGGAGGGGATAAACAAAATAAAAAAGCCCACATGTACATAAGTAGAATAGAGGATAATATATTGAACCTCCCCCTGGTGTGCATTATTATTGTAACAGATCATGTTGCATACTGTATGTGCACGTCTGGCCTTATTTGAGTTCTACTACTCTGACCTTAACTGGCTAACAATGCAAACTTGCACATCCGCTTTTAACCCATCACAAAAGGTTTTACAGTTGCCTAGCAACCACATCCATTGGAAAATCAGCAGTGGGAAAAATTATGGCTAAATATGTGACCACCAAGAGAGAGAGAAATACCTGAACAAGACTGATTACACAGATGTAGGTGAAAGTCAGTCTATAGTTTGCTAAGGCAGACTTGTGATGAGGCAGATTTAATTTACTGTGTTCTAACTGTCTTGTCTTTAGTTCCTGATCTCTACTCTCTAAACCCTCTTTTTTTGAAGTGGGGTTGTATGAGGAACTTATCTATAGTCAGTGTATTACCTACAGTAGATGACGGTCAGCACGCCCCCAGTTTGGAGAAACAGACAGGAGTACCAGCACGGGAGCAAAGCAATGTGCTGCTGTGGACGGCAGCAGCAGCAAAATGCATTTTACACACCTAAAAAAATCATTATCAGTTTAAATATACGCTATGTTTAGAGTATTTTCACCACTTTACCTTGCTATCAGACAGCCCTTTCCGACGGGGAACTGAAGCTGTTATCTATGCCATCTGCAAAGCCACCAGTCTCCATTGGAAAAAACTGTAATTTTACCTCACAGAACACAGGAGTTGCTGGTCTATCGCTGCCTCTATCGGTTAGTTTGTTTGTGTTATTTTGCGACTTTGGTGTTTTAAAGGGGTTAGTTCAGATTCACCAAAGTCACACAATAACACAAACAAACTAACTGAGGTAGCGGTAGACCAGCAACTCCTGTGTTCTGCGAGGTTAAATTACTGTTTTTCTCAATGGAGTCTGGTGGCTCTGAAGAGAGCATAGATGAATATAACAGCTTCAGTTCCACGTCGGAAAGGGCTGTCTGATGACAAGGTAAAGCTGTGAAAATATTCTAAATATAGCCTACACTTAAACTGATATTGATTATTTTAGGTATCTAAAATCCGTTTTGCTGTTGCCCCCGTCCACAGCAGTACATTGCTTTCTGTTTCTCCAAACTGGAGGCATGCCGACCGTCATCTACTGCAGATAATACACTGACTATGGATAAGCACCTCATACAACCCCACTTTAAAACATCCGAACTATCCCTTTAATGTTCACATACACCTATTATCCATGTCTGCAGCTTCTGGCTGGTGTTCACAGTAGATCTTAACAAGAAAACAGTGATGGTTAACTTATTAAATTCAATTATTTTACAAAACTCAAATAAATAAATTTGTTTTCTTGTCGAGAGTTAAATGAGAAGATTGATACCACTCTCATGTCTGTATTGTAAACATGAAACCAGAGCTGCAGACAATTAGCTTAGCTTAGCATAAAGACTGGAAACGGGGACACAGCTAGCCTGGCTCTGTGCACTGGTGACAAAATCGAAAGCGAAAGCGAATCAATGCAGAAACCCCCTGTAAAACCACAACACTTTCAACAACAGAGATGAAACAAATGAGATATAACATGTTAATTAGTAGGCGTATTTAGTAATGTGACTCTATTACAGCCATTCAATTTATTAAATGCAATCCGACCTTATGTGACAAAAGGAATATAAGACAAAAGAAAAAAGTGAAATTGAGAGAAATGACAGGGAAGAAGAGAAGAAAGACATCTCGGTGTACAGACGAGATATTGCCCTTGAATGACAGGCTGCTTTTGTAAACACAGGAGAAGAAAGTGTGAACTGTAAAAATAGTGTGAATACAAGAACAGAGGAAAGCGTGGGCTCTTAGCTTCTTACCATGTTTGAACCCTTTTTGAACCAGGTGAGTGTGAGCGGAGGGTTTCCAGCCCATTTGCAGTTGAGGGTGACATCAGAGTCAACGTCTACTGTTTTTGGCTGCGGCTCCACCAGCAGAATTGGACCGACTGGAGACACACAGAAACAGAGAGAGGTGTTCTTTGTTGTGTGCTTGGGTAATAACGCGGTAGGACTAAAGGGGAGAAGCTGCTCAGAGGAAAAACAAACACAACAATGGTGTGTTTTATCCCTCTGACTCCAGACTGCAGCGAGTGAAGTGGGCCACAAGCGACTGAACAAGGTGAGATGAGTGTTGCGTGACTCACAGTGAACGTCCACCAGGATGCTGACGTTGGTCTTTCCCACAGCGTTGAAAACCAGACAGGAGACGGGCTCGGTGAAGAAGGAGTGGTCGGCCTTGGTGGTGAGCACACTCTCCCTGGCACCCTGCAGCACTACGCCTCCTTTAGCCCAACTGGGGTTCAAATGTTAGACACAGTGAAAACATGAAAACTCAAATATTATTGTAAAATGTCTGTTTCTGATAAATGGATTTCCATTTTTTCCTTTGGTCACTTAAGGTGGATTTAAGAATACACAATCCAAAATAAAATAAAGAAACACACACCATGGACACTTTAAACAAAATCCTATTAAATGTTCCTTATACGGAATAGAGAGCTCCAGAGATGACGTACTTTTGTAGACCAACCAGGAAGTTAGCATCGAAAATAAACTCTGTGGCAAACAAACGTTTATGATAATAAACGCAAGATAATCTCCACAAGTGAAAACCACTTTTAGGATTTTTTTTTGTTATGAGTATACACAACGAGGCTGTAAAGGCGGACAAGTCGGCGTGATGTCATTTAGCCACTTTTTAAGAAATATAAAAACTTCAAAATTCACGAGTGGGGTATATGTATTGATTTATCTTGTCGTAGAACAAACTATAAAATCTCTTCAGCTTTTGTTAACCACAGACCTTATTTCAGGCATCTAACTAAAAACCTATTGACTTCCAGACAAGGGAACCGGAAGTGGTAAAATGCTACTTTGTTTCATTTTTAGGACTCATTCCTGTAGCACTCTTTTCAAAATAAAATAAAGAAACACAAACCATGGATATTTTAAACAAAAAATCAGATTAAAGGCTCTATATATGGATTTCAAAACATTTCTATTGCCTCCACACGGCTCTCAACATGGCAACGGCTCGCAGTTAACAGTGTTAATAGCACTAACAGTGCAAACAACAATGCTGACAGAGCTAACAGTGTTAACCTGAAGAGGAACCGGAGGGTGGGTGCTATGCTTCCGCCACAACGTCGGGACGGTGTTATCAGCGGTAACTGCTGTCACTCGTCCAGGTTACGCACCCTATCCTTTTCCCTGATTACGCTACATTGCGAAAAACAATTACGTATTGAAATCAGCAGAAGGAGAGCTAGTTTTTAGCTGTTAGCTCTGTACATGGGATTTATTGTATATTTTTGTTTTTTACCGTGGTATCCAATTGGTATCGAGAATCATGGAATTTCACTGGTATTGGTATCGACTACTAAATTTCTGGTTGGTAGCTATTACTCCACTATATCTTTACATAGCAAATACTTGTTTGCTGCTATATTAATGCTCTGAATCCTGTACATAGACTTTTAAAACCAAAAAAGAAATACAAAGTTTCTGTCATACAAGGCGCAGTGAGAATGAGAATGTGCAGACCTGTAGCCCATGATGGGAGGGTTGGCGTGAGCCTGGCAGGTGAAGGTGACTCTGTCCCCCTCCAGGACAGAGCGAGGCTCAATGGACAAGGTCACTGTCGGCGGATCTGGAAGAGAGAGACAAAGAGACTCACATAACATCGGCCTTGTTGCATCTAATATATGCTGCAATCTGGAAGACAGTTCTATGCAAAATGGCTGCAATGCATTACTTAGTAGCTGCTATAAAACATTCAGCGACTGGCAGATGTTTTACGTTTTTAAAATATGACGCTATGTGGCTTTGAATTAGTCTGAAATGTTAAAAATAGTCATGTATGTGATAATTAACAGGGTAGTATAATTAGCAAATAGCCACAAAGCAATGAACCTTCTCAAGTTAAAATCCGTCTCTGTATTATTGAATTGCTTACGGTGGACATTGAGGGTGACGGTTGTGCTTTTGCCGCTGGGAATAGCCAGGTTGGTGGCCACACAGCTGTAGTTCCTCCCGGTGTCGGTGTCGACAGGCGCGATGGGCAGGTAGCTACGTGTGGTCACCCTCTTCCTGTCTGGAAGCACCTCCTGGTGATGGAGGGCAGAGGGACATCGATGAAATACTGTAACTGCGTTTGTTTAGTGTGTCTTGGTGAACGTGGTCTCTATTTTAGACTTACAGTGGTACTGGCGGCCCCCTCCACAGGCAGACCGTCTTTAAGCCACTCGATCATAGAAGGCGGTTTGGCCCCTCGAGACACGCAGCTCAGGTTGTAGGACTCCCCCGCATTCAGCAACACCTCCGGACCCCCATCGATCACCGGGTTGTCTGGGGGGACTGGAGCGGGAGAGGATGAGTGTTAGAAACATCTCACATACTTTCTGCAGAAATATGTGCGCGCTGACACACATGCAGACAAAACGTACTGAGGACGGTGAGTTTGGCCCTCCTGGACCTCAGGGCGGCATCAGGGGCCTGGCACTCGTACAGGGAGTCATCGGACAGGTCAGCTGACAGGATCTCCAGGTTGTACTGACCCAACTCCTGCACACGCAGCACGCGGTACCTGGGCCAGGCTGGGACACACAGACACACACAGTAGATTAAATAACTTTTATGGGGCGCACACTTAAGATCCACTTCAGGCCTTCATGATGACTTTTATATTGGACTTGGGTGGCTTGTTATATCTATCTAAAGTAAGGCTGTCAAAGTTAACGCGATAATAACGCGTAAACGCAAATTAGTTTTAACATCATTAATTTCTTTAACGCATTAACGCAACTTGCGTTTTTTTGGACGACCCCGGCCGACATTACTGTCTTTAAGAGGTTGTAGCGGGCTCAGTTTTAAAGCTAGAGTGAAGATACTGGTATCATATGAAACTCAAAAACCTAAGACATACATTGGTACCAACCATGTCACACTAGCTTGTCGAAAAAGAGGTTAAATAACGCTTCAAACTTACACTAAATCTTGACGACTAGTTAGACAGACATTTGATTGCTGATGACCCAGAGATACCAAGATTGTTATACTGTTAGAAGTGGGAACCGAATGTCAGATATCTTCCACAAAGATAAACAAAACATTAATTTTGGACCCGCCAACATTTTTTAAATGATTAATTAATTTTTTTAGGAAAAGTCATACTTTTATTCAGCACCTTTTCTAAAGGCTCTGTGGTTGTATTATTTTAAAAATAATATTTGTCCACATTAAAATGTTATCAAGAAGACCTTTAAAATTACAAAACATCTGATTACATTATAAAGTGACACAGATGCCAGAACAACAAAATTTGTCTTCTGCTTGTGTTGAGAACTTTTTAGTTATAGCTTCACGCTGATCAAGATATTTTACATAAAGGTGAATTTATGTCACCATATCTTTAATATTCAAACTCTCAAAAACAAACTGTTAATTCGTCACGTCTCAGGATCCCCACATACCCATGTGGTCTGTATCAGAATATTAAAAAAATAGGACACCACACAGCGTGTGGCAGTTCAACATCAGGTCTGTGACACACATGAGGCCGACTTTTTCAGGCTAAATGAAACATACATAATGTACACAATTGCATGATGCACACACACACACATGCAGCCCAGCCTCTCCAATCCTCCCTTTCCCTTCCCCCATCCGCCACACAGCCCAGCTGTGTCACTGCTGTACATTCTCACCGTTAGGTGGCATCCATGCTCTCTCTCACCAGAGGGGTGGGGGGGTGGTGGGGGGGGTGGTAGAGAGATGAATGCATTATGACAGCAACGTTTTAGAGGACTCAAATCGACTCCAGTGCATGGTGCAGAATTCATGTTCGCTGCCCAGACGTAGATCGCATGTGAAATTCTCTGTGTCGTCTCCATGTGCAGCCTCCCGAGCGGAGCTGTGCTGCTTGCCTAACCTTGTGTGTCCTTGTTTCTGCATGCATGTGTGCGTGTGCCTTGCATATACGTGCATTTGCATGTGAAATGTTGAGGGCGAGAAAGCGTATGAAAAGCCCAGAGAACGAGGGAGGAGAGGGGGGGGGCAAAGGGACAGAGCCTCATACACAAACACACACAGCCATGTGTATGTGCGCATGAAGCGGCCAGTGTTCATTCACGTTTTTATTTAAAAGCTTTGGCTTGAAGCACTGGACCATTACAGTAACAATATGATTCAAAGAAAGGGAGGGAGGGACGGGAAGAAGAACAGAGAACGGACAGACGAGGACGAAGAGGAGGAGAGGAAGAAGAGGGTTGACAGAAAGAGGAGAGCATGAACTGAGAGTGTGTCAAGCGAGATGAGGGTGAGGAGAGAGACAGAGAGGCGAGGTAGAGAAGTTAAATGAAGAATAGGAGGGAGGGCTCAGTGCAACAGAGGCAGCTGAAAGAAGGAGAACAAGAGGGAGAGAAAGGAACAAGGGAGCGTAGATGAGGAGGTCGCAGAGGAATAGCATGACAGGAGAGGAGAGGACAGGCAACTAGACTAGAGGAGAGGACAGGAGACTAGAGGAGAGGAGAGGAGAGGAGACTAGAGGAGAGGAGAGGACAGGCAACTAGACTAGAGGAGAGGAGACTAGAGGAGAGGAGAGGACAGGCAACTAGACTAGAGGAGAGGACAGGAGACTAGAGGAGAGGAGAGGAGAGGAGACTAGAGGAGAGGAGAGTAGAGGAGAGGAGAGGAGAAGACGCTAGAGGAGAGGAGACTAGACTAGAGGAGAGAAGAGGAGACTAGAGGAGAGGAGAAGACGCTAGAGGAAAGGAAACTAGAGGAGAGGAGACTAGACTAGAGGAGAGGAGAGTAGAGGAGAGGAGAGGAGAAGACGCTAGAGGAGAGGAAACTAGAGGAGAGGAGACTAGACTAGAGGAGAGGAGAGTAGAGGAGAGGAGAGGAAACTAGACTAGAGGAGACTAGGCTAGAGGAGAGGAGACTAAACTAGAGGAGAGGAGACTAGAGGAGAGGAAACTACACTAGAGGAGAGGAGAGGAGACTAGACTAGAGGAGAGGAGACTAGAGGAGAGGAAACTAGACTAGAGAGGAGAGGAGAGGAGACTAGACTATAGGAGAGGAGAGTAGATGAGAGGAGAGGAGGCTAGAGGAGAGGAAACTAGACTAGAGGAGAGGAGAGGAGACTAGACTAGAGGAGAGGAGACTAGAGGAGAGGAAACTAGACTAGAGAGGAGAGGAGAGGAGACTAGACTATAGGAGAGGAGAGTAGATGAGAGGAGAGGAGGCTAGAGGAGAGGAAACTAGACTAGAGGAGATAAGAGGAGAGGAGACTAAACTAGAGGAGAGGAGAGTAGAGGAGAGGAGAGGAGGCTAGAGGAGAGGAAACTAGACTAGAGGAGAGAAGAGGAGAGGAGACTAGACTATAGGAGATTAGAGGAGAGGAAACTAGACTAGAGGAGAGGAAAGGAGAGGAGAGGAGAGGAGAGGAAAATAAATCCTAAATCATAGCATACAGTAGAAGACAAAGAAAGGAAAGGAAAGGAAAAGGAAAGAAATCATGATAAGCAAAGCAAAGGAAAATATATAAAAAAATAACAGAATATTTCAGCACAAAGTCTTGGCGAAAACAACAGCAACATCAACAAAAAAAAACAAGGCAACAGCATGCCACGATGCATGATGCAGTCTCCCTCTGGACCAATCAGTTAAAAATATGCCCACTTGTTTTGACCAGTAATTGTACATCCCCCCCCACACCCTTTGGGCGAATCAGTGCAATCCAGAAAATGCTGCAACATAGCGACGGGATGCATCTTTCCCCCAAGTTTGGTCAAAGTCACACAGAGCTTCGTCTTAAATCGTTGTTGACAGACAGACAAGCGGGAGACATAATAAATCAAACTGGAAATTTTATCACTAGGGACGAAAATGCAAAGACAAACCGGGGTGAACAGTGAGGGCAGCTGCGTAATAGAATGAGGGCTACATACATATTAGCTGATTTTCAATGAAAAATATATACTTTAATAGAACAGATATTAGCTATTAGTCAGTCGTCACCCACTGCTGATATGACAGAGGTGATGATGTGATGCTCCTCAGCCAAGTTGAAGGGTGTCAATCTGTAAAATGTGCCCGAGGGAGTTTCCCATCAAGCATCGGGATGATATGTGTAGAAGGTGGCCAAAGTTAACATCAGCCTAAATAAACATGATGTGATAGCTGCTGTGGAAGTCTAACAGTAACCTCTTACATCTCATGGCCAAAACTGCTCTGCTGGCTCAATCTAGCTGTAACTACAAAAATATTTTGTCAGCATACACTTATAGTTGCATACACGCAATGTCATAGTGGGCGAGCGAGTATCATTCAAAATGCCGTGAGAGAGTTGTGCATTTGGGAAAACCAAATTCCACATCTGTAAGACATGTAACAGCACACTAAGTATATTCAGCAAAATTATTTACTGGTAAAAAGATATTTTTGTCATACAGTCGGCAACCTCCGGGCCTGAAAAGTGAAGCCAATGCAGAAGTGCCTTAAACTTGCATTCTTTCTAACAGCCAGCAGGGGGCGACTCCTCTGGTTGCAAAAAGAAGTCTGATTGTAAAGAAGTCTATGAGAAAATGAGCCTACTTCTCACTTGATTTATTACCTCAGTAAACATTTAAACATGAGTTTATGGTCTCAATCGCTAGTTTCAAGTCTTCTTTAATACAGCATGATGTTCATTTAGTAAATTATGGTCCCATTTAGAGTCAAAAAGACCATAAAGACCATAAATTGTAACATTTTGGTCACATAAAATGTCTTATTCAGTTTTCGGTTGTACTTAGCTCCACCCTCAGAGTCTGCAAATTGCAAAATCTGATCTGAGATCTGCAAAAACTTGCAAAACCTCTTGCGAGACTCGCAGCCCGACGACCTATCCTAACCTTAACTATTCGAGGTCTATGCCTAACCTTAACTATTAGAGGTCAATGCCTTACCTTAACTATTAGAGGTCAATGCATAACCTTAACTATTAGACGTCAATGCCTAAACTTAACTATTAAAAGGTCAATGCCTAACTTTAACTATTAAAGGTCAATGCCTAACCTTAGCTATTAAAGGCCAATGCCTAACCTTAGCTATTCGAGGTCAATGCCTAACCTTAACTATTAGAGGTCAATGCCTAACCTTAACTATTCGAGGTCAATGCCTAACCTTAGCTATTAGAGGTCAATGCCTAACCTTAACTATTAGAGGTCAATGCCTAACCTTAACTATTCGAGGTCAATGCCTAACCTTAACTATTAGAGGTCAATGCCTAACCTTAACTATTCAAGGTCAATGCCTAACCTTAACTATTAGAGGTCAATGCCTAACCTTAACTATTAGAGGTCAATGCCTAACCTTAACAATCTCGCGAAAGTTTCCCCAGTTTGCTGGCGCCCTTCTAGCCACTAACCCAAAATGCCGAACTCTAGGCTTCAAAACAGTAGTTCACAAACCAATGGGTGATGTTACGGTGACTATGTCCACTTCTTATATACAGTCTATGGTCAAATATCAGCCAACAGCTAAGAAACGGAGGGGTGTCTTGAGGAGTCTGCCTATCGTAGCTGGTAGTTTAGTGTTATTTTGACAATAAATATTACTGATGTTGGCCTTTAGCTCAAAATACAGCTGTGTCTAAGTGCATCCTCACAGAGCTGCTAGCATGGCTGTAGACTCTTAGTCTGGTTTCATTATAGCTGAGTTACTCCATTATCTATCCACATACCCTCTGGTAACTGCAGAAATACGCCTTGGGATACAAGTGCCCCTGGCTGGATATCACTGGGTTTCTACAGTTGTGCTGGCATGCATGCTGGAACAGTGGTGCTTTTGCATTTGTAGTTTTTGTTGGTCTAAAATATCAAATTGTTTTCAAAGTTTATAAATTTTACGTTTGAGTTTGAGTTCAGTTCCAGAGCACTGCACTGCAAATGTTGCTGCAGATGCCACTGTAAGCATAAACTTTACACATTAAACTAGGGATGCTAATTTAACATTTCTTTTAACCGATAACTGACCCTTGTTAACCGATTATTAACCAATAAGATTAGTGCGTCGCATGCAGCGGTGCGCCAGCTGCAGTGCATTTGCAAAACAGACAACTCACCCGTCCGGGAGAGTTACTGTAGCAGCCACGATGCTGCATGCATTTTCCCAGCAAGTCTTGCTTCATGCTCGCCATTGTCACACACATACGGTCTGTCAGCGCGGCGTAACGTTAGCGAGCGACTAACAGACCGTGTGTGTGTGTGGCGGCGGTGGGTGTGGGGTTGTCGGTGGCGTTATAGCTGTGAACGTAGCTGTAGAGTGTACAGTTTATTTGTCGGTGAATAAATGATATAACTCCTCAAGACCCGAGCCAACTTCCTGTATCCTGCAACGCTGGCTCAGACTCACTTAAGGTGGGCTGTTAAGGTGGACCAGCTTTTCTCCTTTAAGTGACAAGCCACACGCTTTTAAATTAATTTTTAATATTTCGTTCAACCGTGTAATCGGTTAAAATTCTTAATGGCGGTTAATGGTTAAACGGTTAATTATTGACATCCCTACATTAAACACACGTCGTCCCTTTGCACTCTGAAATGTGGCGTGACGAGTAAAAGGTGAGTGTCAGAAAAAGAAATGAAGACATTCACTACATTTCTACAGCTTTAAACATGCAGCGTCACATTTTTGCCTATCAGCAGCTCCAATCCAAAAGTATCAGCATCAGCTTTGAAAGAGGCATCTTAGTCACACGCTGAACAGAGCGAAGGAAGCCTGAGTATGATGTCTCACCCCGGAGGTCCTCTCCGATGCCCAGAGCCAGGCCATCTTTGGTCCACTGAACAATGCCTGAGTAGTTGAAGACAACGCAGGACAGGATCACCCTCTGGCCCCGCACCACCGACTGGTCTGCCGGCTCCTGAGAGAACCTCGCCGTCCACACTGGAGACACAGATAGAGAAAAAGGAAAAAGAGGGATAAGTTAGGGACTTTCTGATTTTCACGAGCTACTGTCAAATCATCCCCACCGCATACATAGCATGTTATTGTATCCGTGTGGTTAATTGATTGGAAACTGCATTCCCCCGGCAGAAATGGAATGCCATCTTTGATCACACGTTGGCTCGCGGCCATTAGCCGAGCGCCGCCGAGCGAGGAGCGGCGCGGAAAAGACGGAGGTGTCAAAGAAGGGGAAATCAGAGAAGAAGAAAGAAGAGGTGGTTAACGCTGACTCAGGAGAGAAGAAGAGCTGGGAGATCAAACAGGCAACTTCAGCCATAGGGTTTCTCACACCCCTTTTTTCTTCTAACTTTTATTCCTTCAAAACTCTCCAGCCCTCCCTCTCTCTGTTTCTTCATTCCTCCCTATGAGTCATCTCCCAGGCTTCCACTCCACAACCAAAACTACAGTGGCTGTCATTGTCTACGAGACTCTCTCCCTCTAGTCCACTACCACAGCAGATAGCCCAGCGCCGCGCTGGCCCACCGACTGACTGTCTAATATGAGGGAGAAACAAGAAAAAGCCCTCTTCTATTGTTCCACGCTGCATGATGACAACTTGTAATTAGCTGTCCCTTGAAGACATGACACCCGCACAATAGAGGAGAGGCAATCACCGTGGAGGGATTTGCATCTCGCTTTAAATTTTCCATTCTGTCTCTCGCTTTCATTTCTCTCCCACTTGTTATTTCAAAGAATCTACAGTAGATCATTAACCCAATGCTGCATAGTACACCCCCTCCTTCTCCTCTGCCATTACCTCTCCTTCTATTCTCTCTCCATAATGTTGTATGTCCTTTACCCAAATTGCTTTGCCTCACTCTCCGCTTTCCCCCCTCTATATATGTATGCATCCCCACTCGCCCGCTTCTCTTTGTACATCTATAATGCTGTCTATGAATGTCCTTTTGCCTGCACTGATTTTCCTCTACAGTATGTACGCGCCTCCTTCTTTCTATATACATATATAATGCTGCTGTATATGTCCTTTTACCCATAATGCTTTCTATTTCTGTGTTCCTCCTCCTCGCTGGTTGGAAGGGGGTTAGAGGCGGACTGTCACAACTCATTTATCACATTAAATATCAGCCCTCCAGCACTTTCTCTCTCCCTTTCTTTCTCGTTCCCCCGTCTCTCACTTTTTTCCCTCACTCCCTTTCCTTCACCTCCTACCATTTACATCTCTCCTTCTCACTTGTCCTCTCCACTTTTTTTTTTTATCACTTCCCCGTACACTCCCTCTCTCTCATTCCCTCACACGTCTCCCTCGGAGCCCTCCAGCGCTTTTCTGAAGGTTCCCATCTCTCTCACTATTTTTTAACAACTGCCATATGCCTCTCGAGCACCCCACCTCCCGCCTCCCCCCGTCGTGACCCTCAGTCCCTATCTCTCGCCTCTCTTTTTACAGACGTGCAATCTCCCCCTATCATGTCAGATTTGCAGAGGTACAATATGCCTGATAATACAAAAGAACCCAGTCATGCAAAAAGATTTCCTTACCAATCATAACAATGGCTTTTGACAGTGCAGCGCATTAATATTCTGAAGATAAAGGAGACGTGCGAGGATGCACGGCGAAAAGGGAATCAGATGCAGATGGAGCTCTGCAGCGTGCATACCTAGAATAATTTAGCACTGAACCAAAAATAATAATAATAGCGGGCCTTAATTTGCTCCCTGAGGAACGCCCAAATGAACTGGATTAATAAGATAAACAAAGCAAACAACATAGCAACAACGATTGGCTATGAAAAGTTGGGGAGTAAAATCATGCCTCTGAAAAGGCATCACAAGAATGCGTGTTTTCACCAGCCAGCAACCAGCATAGCTCAAAGTCTGGTGGCTTTAAAGAGAGCATATCTGGCTCTTTAGCTGTTAAATGCTTCACTAATGTGCTCACCAGCTAGATGATAACTTTGTCTTTGTGCCATTTCGGTGATGGGGAGGTTGTGTAGAGTCAGCGGGTTTGTCTGAGGTTTTTCACTGAAAACAGCTGTCTGTCTGCTGGTTGTAAAAATCTAAAGTAATTAGCTGAAAGATGCTAAAATGCTTTATAGATCTGAGAAGGATGATCATTCTCTGTGGGTTTGCTATTATGAGCGACCCCTCTCACATAAAAGTAGTCATATGCTCCACTGTAAAAACAAAAAATATATTTATTATAGCTATATCTTTAAGATGTGTATGATGCTCCACTTTCTAGTAGCAAGCATGTATTGCAGTGACGTAGTGGTAATTAAGGTTGAAAATGTATAATTAGCAAGAAAAACTAACATTAAAAACAAAAGGTAATTTCAAGACAGTATAGATTTTTGCTTTCATTTCCTTTATGCACCCCAATTTGACTCTCACATCCGCCTAGTGCTAATCACAGGAATGTACAGTGTGGGTTTATACCATCTTAAAAAGCACGAACAGCCTTTTCTCAGATGTACATGGGTGTAAAGAGAGTTTAGCTGGGTTTAAACTACCACGCAACCCTGACAACAGCCTGAGGGCAAGCAAATCCTTTCCTCCACCACCTCAGATATGCTAGCTGGAGGTATTCCCTCTACTGCCTCAGTAAACCACAAACATAATCCAAACTGAACACTCCTGATTGGAGGCTACACACAATCTGCAGAGAAAACACCCATGCAAAGGCTGAGGACTGAAAACACTGACTCATTTAAACATGTGCTCATCGCCTTCTGATTTCCATATTATCCAGTTAACACTTGTCAACATGAGTGTGTGTGTGTGTGTGTGTGTGTGTGTGTGTGTGTGTGTGTGTGTGTTTAAAGAAGGAAATCTACGCGCAGAGAGCAGTCAGAGCAAAGGCAAAGAGAGTGTATGCGAGGGAGCTTGTATTCTTTCATTATGTGGGTTATGCTGCAGTGACAAATTTAGAGTGTGTCCTGATTTCCTTGAGTCACTGATCCCCAAGATACCACCGGGAGACTCCGAGCACCCTGTCCACACAAAGACCACGGCCGCAGAGACCATGACCACATGCACACACACACACACACACACACACACACACACAAACACAAACAGATGACCTAACCTTCACCACATGGGCTAACCAACACACACAAACACAAACCCAAACATGTAATCGACACGTCGAGGCGGTTTCCTGAACATGGATTACACCACGACTCGGGACTAAACCGTCGAGCGAGCGGAGCATCTCCATCTCCGTCGGGGACGGGTCTCAGTTTAGTCTCGGATTAAGCACAGCCCTAGTCAAAGTTTGGAAAGGGATTAGGATTAAGCCGGGGCCTAGGACAACAGCCCCTGCAGACACTGTGACACCAACCTCGGCTTGTCAAAGCAGACACAAAGCCAGAGGCGAGCGCGCACGGCTCGGCCGGGTGACTCACCCAAAAAGCACGGCCAGCACGCCACCGTGGTGTGAACCACCGCGGCAATTTAGCCCAAGAGCATCTCTCGCACCATGCGGCGGTGTTTTAATAGCAAGGTAATGAACCGTCAATTTGTTGCTGGAAATGACTGAAAGGGTATATGCATGCAAAGATGTGTGGAGCTATTTATAGCTGCTCATATGCCCTGCATTTCTTAATTTGCCACACGCCCTGCTGCGAGGAGGTGAATGTCAAAGCTTGCTTTAAATGCAGGCTTGCCTCGCCTCCGTCTACGGGACAGGAGTGATGCCATGCAGCAGAGGGTTCTGGGAAACGTTCACTTTCAGTCTCATTAAATCAGAAGCTATGAAATAAAATGGCATCTGTATGGATTGTTATGCATCGATCTAATTATCTTTGTGTCTGGCCCCCTCCCCGTACCCCTCTGTACCCCTCCGACAAAGTCCTCCCTGCCTTCCTCTCCACTCGCTTCCTCTCCAGCCAATCCCGCGCTTCGGCTGGATCACAGACTTGCGTCACCATAGCAACAGCTGACGTGTAAAGTAACTGCCCAAAAAAAAAAAAAGTTTTCTGTACGAGCGTGTCTGCGAGCGCACACGCGTATGTGCATCTGTGTGTCTGATGAAATCCTCCCCAGTGCTCGGTACACCCATTTTTCCTGAAAAAACATTTTTCAATGACCTCATCCTCCCTCCACCTATCCAATTAATAGTCAGGCGGCCGCACTGGTCTCTCATTATTTCTCTCTTCCCCCCACCCCTCCTTCCCCACTCCCTTCACTGTTAGTCAATCCGCTCCAAATTGATTTTGTTATCTGTCTAATTCCATATCGCCGCCGCGTGTGGCCGATGTGTTGGTGTTACGGAGGGGCTGCCGGAGAATGAGATGCAGGAATGGGGGAACAAAGAGACGGCGAGGTCCACAGACAAGGAGCCGTGGAGTGTAACGGAGGGGGATGACATCATTGTTTCAGGACAAAGTTGCAGCCACAGGAGTCATGCGGCACTGACTTCACCCCCCCCCCCTGTTGTCTGTATATGACTGTACATACATCTAGGTGTCAGTCCATCAGTCAGTCTGGTGTGCTCTGACACATCTGTCAGGGTGTGCATGAGAGCCTTTAGACTTTACTACTGCTCTCTCTTTGTAAGCTCCTTTTTAATTCAGAAAACGTGTTCAAATCACAAATGTTTGTTTTCCTAAAAAGCTGACCCACAGATATGAGGATTTAAAGCAGTTCAGCACTGTGCAATCTAATTGTATATATGCACTACTTATGCATGAAGCCTGCATACATTTAAATTAGGGCTGCCCCCTCGTTTTGGTATTAGTCGACTAAGATTTCTTTAGTCGATTAGTCGTTTTTTTATGCTTTTTTTCATGCTGGATAACTTATTTCCAAGAAATTGATGAGCACATCTCAGATTTAAAGTGGTGCTTTTGTGTGATTCTTTGCGGAGAAACTCACTTTTACAGATCTGTCGATTTAATCAACTAATTGATTAGTCGACAAAATCCATATACAATTTTATGAATGTATGCAATTCAATAGGGCTGCGCAATATGGCCAAAATCTTCTATCCCAATATAGGTCATTTCATATCTCGATAACGATTTATATCACGATGTAGCATGTTTTCTGGTAATTCAATAAATAAATAGTCTGTATAAAATAACCGCATGGTAAAGCCTATTTTTGTATACTCCTGTATGAATTAAATACTTGACAAACAAAAAGTACTGAGAGTATTTTCTCATTTTAAGAACTTGAGTGCAAAATGAACATGACAGTTTTATGTGAAATTATTGATAAAAAAAGAATAAATATAAGCGTAGCCTATATCACGATAGGAACACTTTTTTATATCCTTTTGACGGTATATATCATCATATTGCCCAGCCCTAATTTAGAGTGGTGCTTTTGTGTGAATCTTTGTGGAGAAAGTCAGTTTTACAGATCTGTTGATTAAATCAACTAGTCGATTAGTCAACAAAATCATGATTAAGTGTGTTAATTGTGTAAAAGTGTTAATTGACTAAGAATTTCTTTGGTCGAGGACAGCCCTAATTTGTAAGAATGTATGCAATTCAATTTATTTATATAGTGTCAAATCATAGCAGAAGTTATGTCGAGACACTTTTCATATAGAGCAGGTCTAGACCGTAAGAGATACCCCATTTGAAAGGGCGACAGTGGCTAGAAAAAACTAGAAACCCTGGGCAGAACCGGGCTGCCTCGACTGGTTGGGTTGGGAGAGAAAGAGAGAGAGGGAAAATGCATGGTGTAGGCACTATATGTGACTTATGTAGACATACATGTACTGATTATTTTCATTATGGAGTCATCTCCAGTCTACAAAATGTCAGCGGAAAAACTCCCAACGCAATTTCTTTGAGGCCATGGTGACATCATCAAAATTGCTTGCTTTGTCCAACCAACAGCCCAAAGATGTTCAGATTGCTCTGATATAAAACAGAGAAATGTACTAAAACCTCAGAGAAGCTGCTTGACAAACGGAATTAAACAACTATTCATTTATCAAAGTTGTTGTCAGCCAACTAATCAATAAATCAACAATGCTTTCAGCTCTAAACTCTACACATGTGAGTGCATGCCTCTGTTTATCCGGCTGTGGGAACTCTACCACCTGTGCCTGCCTCCTCTCAACAACATGGCTCCCTGGCAGGACGGCCATAATAACCCGTAACCATGGCGATGGCGCTATAGGGACGAGCGAGAGAGACGTAGATGGAGAGGAGCACGGGGGGAAGTGAAAGGAGGCGTCCCACCGAGCCCGCTGACACCGTGTCACTCAGACACAAAGGTGACTCCTGGAGGTGGGGACGGAGCAGAGGGGAGATCAGGCCGGGGAAAGATCCAGAAAGACTCCTTCCTTTGTTTGCCGCATTGTCTGCCTGCTCGCTCCCTTCCTCTGTCACCTCACCTTGCCGTCCTCCCCCTTACTAGCAGTCGGCGACCTCTCTCTTTCTTCATCTCCTTTGTGGCCTTGCCCCCTTCTCATTCCCCATTCACTTCCTTTTGTCTGGCGGGCATCTACTTAGAAACGATCACTCCTCCTTCTTCCCTCCCTCTACCACCTTATTCCCTTCTACCTTTCCACCTTCAAGCTGCTTCTCTTTCCCTCCATCACTCCTCCCTTTCCTTCTCTCCATTACTATCAAAATGGTTGCTGTGGAAACAGGTTTATTTGGAAATGGCGGGAGGGAAATTATTCTTTGTCTGTCCATTTTGATAGTGTGCATGAGAGCGCTCCTGTCAAGGTGTGCATTTTCTATGAATGTGTGTGTTTGTGCGGGCAGTGTGTGTGTGTGTGTGTCTCCTCTCATTTCACATCTGAAGGGCTTTATTTGTACCGAACCCCTGTTACAGACATTGTTACCATAGCTACAGCCAGCGAGGACCACTGACACAATGACAGACACAGTGGCCATGGCAACCCCAGGATCAGTGGTGGGTAATATGATAATTCGTGGACGAGGCATCCGACACATTACGGGCACATGAATATGCTCGAGCGCAGGAAAGCCGGCCCAACGCTGGTAATCCACGAGCCTTTGTGCGGCCAACACGCCGAGCGGCTGACAAAGGATACTCTGCCGTAACCAAGGGTGACCAGAACTAACAATAGCCGTCCTCTGGATAAGCTCGAACAAGGGGATACATACATATCAAGCTGCTACTCTGCAGCAGTGCGCTCTGTGTGTAGCTTGTAGCGCATGGGGTCGCCACAGAATTCAACTGGCACAATCGATATCATAATGAATCGATAATCCGAGGCAGTAGTTCCCCATTGATTTTGGGCAGCGACCCATTCCTAAAGCCACTCTGCCTCCACGTGATCTGAAGCACGTAAACATCCGCACCACCATCAGCTGTGACAGCTTTCAGATGGTCTGCCGATCCACCTCAGCACGGCGTGGTAATGGAATCCAGCAGCAGGACTATTTTACAAGCAGCGTCCCATCGATAAATCACCTCCTCCAAGGTCTGCTTTAATTCAATCCAGGGTAATCTAATTTTATTGGTATGTACTGTAGCTTCTTGCAATGTCATCTGTCACAAACCATCCAATAAAAGCCCGGGGCCTTGACCTCCTAGAGCGAAGTAATATTCATATACAGAGCCCCTCGCCAAGACCACAACCACCAGTCAGTGCTCACTGACGCTTTGAAGAGGAGGCTTCTTTGTTGATAGCAAACACACTTAAAGACTGGAAAGCAAAGAGAGCGGGGTGATAATAAATCTGGGTTGAGCAATCTAGACTTTAAATTCTAAAGCCTCTGGATCGCATTAGAAAAATACAGCTTGACTAAAGAATTTGGTCCCAAATATGGACCAAAACCTTTTCAGAAAAACAATGATGATACTTTATGTGACTGAAAGTATGTCCACATAAAGGCCTTTACACACTGGGCGTGTTTTTTGGCAATCTTTTGGCAATATATCTTTTCAACCTGTTGTTTTTGTCATGAATACTTTCACACAGAATGCAAATATTACACGGAGAAGAAGCAACAAGGTCGATTTTTATGAGCTTTCTCACCTCAAGTAAAGGCATCAACCAATCACGTTGCAGCGAACAGGATGAGTTGTTCCTATATTTATGAAACAACAACACAGAGGATCCACAGTCCAAACCAAGATGGCAACTTTTGTTACTCCTTTCAATCTTGACAAAGGCAGCACAGACCACATCCACTCCTTCTGTTCTTACCTTTCACAATAAAAGCCCTTGACATATAATATTCGCAGGTGAGTATTTCACATTTTCAAATAAAAGCATTAACCAATCATGTTGCGCCGAACAGGTTGAGTTGTGCCTATATTTGTGAAACAACAACACGGAGGACCCGTAGTCCGAACCAAGACGGCAAACTTTCAACCTTGACAAAGGCAGCGCAAACTAGAACCACTCCTTCCGTTGTTACCTTTCACAATAAAAGCCCTTGACATATGATATTCACAGGCCAGTATTTCGCATTTTTTTGTTGTTTAAATTCGGCACGTCCGCGGTGTGTAATGGGCCTTTCACACTGAACGCAGCAATAGAATTCAACTGCGCTCTGAAACCCATTATTTTGAATGGCGGACCGCACAGCTCGTGGTGCGCCCAAAGTTCCACCTGGTTAAACTTTGGGCACAGGGCACAGTGATGTGGCGGCGAACACAGCCAAGGTTGGAAATAAGCACCAGCCACCAGCCAAATGCTGGTAAAATATGCAAGTGGCTGCTAGATTTGCTTCACTCAGCAGCCAAAAAAACAATGAATCTGGAGTCCACCAGTCACAGTGGCAGGTATTAAATATTAATATACAGTGATATTTTAGACAATAGTGTGATTCCAGCTTTGTGGCGACACTTTGCGTTTGACCCTTTCCTGTTTCGACATGATAATACCTCCCTGTGCACAAAGCCAGCTCCATAAAAAAATGATTTTCCCAGTTTGGTATGGAGGAACCGCTTTGGGATGACCTGGAACGCCGACTGCGAGCCAGGTCCCATAACCCAACACCAGTGTTGGACATCGCTAATGCACTTGTCTTAGGCTGAATGGGAGCAACTCCCTGCAGCCAGGTTCCAACATCTTGTGGAAAGCCTGAAACCAGGAGACCGAAGCCTGTGACAGCAGCACATTAACACCCAAGGTCCTCGTGTTTTTGGCCATGTAGAGTATCTACCATCATATTGAAATGACAGGATGTAAACTGGGTGAAGCCTGATGTGGAACCAACAACATGGGTACACTGAGTTAAGATCAACCTGGGCATACAGTGTATGATATTAGAAATGTTGTCTGGTACTTCCGACTCCTACTGTACAAGTAGATCGTTTGCGATGTAAAGCCAAAGCTCACGATCTATGTGCCGGTCGGCTACTGCGGACTGTTGACAGTTGTCAATAAAGATAACAAGGCAGAAACGTGCTGCCTTGATCATCTGTGCCATCCTGTCTGCTGAAAAAAAAGAGCAGCGGCGTAACGTTATATGGACTCGCTGTGACTAGGAAGACGTGGACAGTATGGCTTGTCCATTTTGCAGAGAGAATTGGAGGTCTGTTGTAGCCTACATTGTTATCTTGATAGCTACGCTCTGATTACTGTAGAAAAAAGGCGCTGATGTTGAGGAATCAGCTCGTGGCTCTGCTTCAACTGTGCGAGAGGCTGTGGTCGGCCGACCAAAATTTCTGGATTCATCCAACGGCCGGTCGAGATGAGTTAATCGGTCCACGATCCCCCCTGTACGCTGCACGGCAAACGACGCCAGACGAAGCTGAAATTCGGTCCGGCTCTAAAATGAGTCGTGCGGCTCAAAATTCGGGCCAGAAACGGGCTAAAATCGTACAGTGTGTTCCCAGCTTAAGCCTGGAGGGTATAGGGAGTCTTTCTTCAAATAATGCATCTGCACAGAATGGTTTTAATGAGTGGATTTCAAGGCCATTGATGATTATTCCTACTAAGAGATGGCTCACTCATTATTTGCAACAATTTAGCCCGCGGGCTGTTACATTACATGACGAGGGGGACGGCGAACGTCGCCGTGCTGCGGTAACCGATTTAGTTGGACGGCTGACCCTAATGTTGTTATCGTAAAGGGAAGATGGATGGAGCAAGTCGAATTTCTCCCTCCCTCCGTCTCTCTCTCTCTCTCTCTCGGCCCTGTCCCTGTAGAGGAGCAGAAACTGGGAGAGCGGAGAAATGAAGTGACATCATCAGCGTCAGCCACATTCCTGCGGAGGGAGGGGGCGAGGAAGAGGAGGAGGGGGGGGAAGACGGAGGAGAAGGAGGAGGAGAATGTCCCAAAACTTTTGAGGTTACAGGACCGACATCCCCCCTCCCCCATCCCCTTAAACACACATCCATTCTCCCTCCCTCTGCTTTTGTGTGTTTTCCAGTGCACGTTTCTGTCTGTGTGTGTGTGTGTGTGTGTGTGTGTTACAGTACTCTTCCTCATCATGCGCTCCCTGTTTTAATTCATGTGTTTCTTCTCCTCCTGTCCCCCCCCCCCCACCACCACCACCACCACCACCACCACTCATACCACCCCCTCCCCTCTTCTCTTTCTCTCTCCACCGACCAGAGGAATGCAAGAACCACATCTGGAACTTATTAGAGAGCAAGAGAGAGAGAGAGAGAGAAAGGGGTAGATGGAAAGAGACGAAGTAATGGTGGGGGGGAGAAGAAAAAGAGTCAGATTGAAAAAAGTCCAGGAGGGGGGACAGAAAGAGAGCAGAAAAAAAAGGGGCTCATGTTTGGGCGAGAACGCCAAAGAAGAAAGTTAACAGCAACACCGATTAATGCCAATTAACCTCAGCGGGGACGGGGCAGAGGAAGGGCTCGGCTGGCAGCTCAGATGTGGGTTCAATCACTCCAGATTCCAGCGCAAACGTAGCCTTTGAACCAGCCTCGACCATATTCTGTCTGAATGAGCGGCTTCACTGTCCCCACTGAGGGAGCAGTCAGGCCTGAGTAATAGTCCCTTTCTCTCCGCCGCTGGCCTCCCGACCACTCCTCCTCCTCCTCCTTCGTCCCTCTCTCCCCGGCTCGCTTTTCTTTTCATCCAGCACACCCTCCTCCTGCACTACAATACCGTCTCCCCCCCTCCTCACCACCTTTAAAACAAACAAAATCCAATCACTCTCCATCAGGCTTCACCCACCTGCCCGAGAGACCCCTCTTTGTCCCCCTCCCACCCCAAAAACAACTTTTTCCTGTAACCCGCCCCCCCTCTTTGCTCCATCACCCCAAATTGGTCCTCCTCGCTGCAGAATGTGGCCGTGCAGTTTGGGAAAACAAGGCCAATAGATTCAGTCAGATGTGATGAAGTGTTCCTCTCTTGCTCGGGGGATTCTGCATAAAGAAACATTTTTAAGGGGATGTTTGTTTGTTTTTCTTCTTCGTCTTTTTAAAAACTTGGATGCCCCCGGTCTGTCAAACACAATCAGATTATGGGGGCTTCACTTGAGAGATGTAGGGAAATGCGTACACTTTTTTTGATTGAAGTTTTACTGACCACAAGTTTGAACTATCTAACTAAATTCTTCAGGTTTTTACTCGATCGCCATGCTTCTTTTTCCTCCAAGCGCCACTTCAAAAGGCATTACAGGACACTCGTGTCCAGAGGAATGCCCTTAAACAAACATATCAACTGAGAGCAGCGATCCCCATGTCACACTTTAACAAACACCCGCCGGGACAGAAATGCCAAGAATTTGTTGATTGAACGGAGCCCAATGGGGGAACAACAGGCGTGGATGTACATTATAACATTACGGGCTCCATTCCCAGACTGAGCTTTACAGCTGCTTCAGTGATTGCTTTCAGTGGCTGATGTCAATTAGAGACGCTTTTCGGTAAATAGGCTTCGTTCAGATCCCGTAAGAAAAAAAAAAAAACATGACCCGAATTTGCGTAGGATGCTCCTCCAGAGCCATATCACGCTCGCCGGGGTCAAAATCAAAAACAGACTTCTGCCTCGCTACATGTGTCGCTCCAGATCTACAGGGTTCAGTATAGCACAGCAAAATGGTCGGTTAGCCTTGAGACCATGGCAGAACGCTTCCAGAAAGGTTCATGGAGCTATAGATAGCTCTAATCTACTACAGCTCATGTTAAACCTCTCCTAGCCGTTATCTGAGCAGAAACTAGTCCTCCCAATAGCAGTTTTAGTGGTTATTACAGCCCCCCCATCCTTTTGTAACCAACATTAGCGCTTGAATTTCTCCAGATCTGCGTGAGCTTCATGAGACGGAGGTCTGGCTATGTGAGATTAGCTCAAGCTAACTCCTCAGTTCTTTATTTATTTATTTATTGTGAAAACAGAAAACACTGGCCCAACTAGGGATGCACCGATACCTGATCGGATATTAGGGAGGTGCACTCCAAGCAAAAATACTGGGAACTAGTCGATGATTTTTTGAAAATCGCTGCATACCCCCTAACCATTCAGCCGAACGGAACGTGCCACACGTTTTACCGGTAGTAACGTTACAACCAGACAGCGCCTGCAACGGTTAAAACAAAGGAATATATATACATTTTTACGACAGGACGATAGTTGCATAAACTAGTCGATTTTTTATAATTTAATCACTAATCGAAAAATCAAAAATCATCACCTACCCCTATCGGATATCAGGACGATACTGGCTTAAACATCTGGATCGGGTATCAGTGACAGTGGAGCCGATCTATTCAATTCAATTCTATGTTTATATACTATATACATTATATACTTGAATTTTAATTCCTGTTAAACCAATGTGTTGCTGCATTAAAAAGGTTTAGACTTGAATTGTAATTAAAGTAAATAATTCCTGTTCATTTTTAAGATTTTTTACCAAGTTTCTGGTGAACTATTTATTATTTTAATAATAAATAACAATTCAGTACATTTATATCTATGTATTTAATTGTTACATTTAGTTTTATAAAGTTAGAAAAGTGATGTTTCAGTCAGGCCTGATGTTGCCTTACAGATAAAAGAATGATCACAGTCACTTCCACACAGGTAGGCATACATCGTATTAATTGGTACACTAGTATCGGATCGGTACTCGGTATCGGCCGGTACCCAAAGCCCAGGTATCGGTATCGGTATCGGCACTAAAAAAGTCGGATCGGTGCATCCCTAGGCCCAACAAATGGAAAAGATTTCATGCACCAGCAGAGTCACTGTATATGAATCAGAGTGGAAAAATATGGGATTTATTTAGATGAAAATGTCACAGAGAATTACTGGCAAGAATGCATCAAATGTTGTAAATCAGCACTTTTAACAGAGTGTTTTAGTATCGCACTGGATGCTTTATGAGGCTTTCCTAATTCTTCATTGCTATTTGAACCATTACAGCCCACTTTGAGTCATTAAACATCCCACGTATAGTAGTAGAACCACAACCTCGCTGATGAAAACAACCCTTTCTGGGGTGTGAAAGCCCCACGAACGTGTCTGACTCCTCCAAAATATCTGAATATTTCCTTCGCTGCGCACAACACAGGAATCTGTCTGAGGTCTATGATTCACAGCTTCGGCTGTGTTGAGCGTTCAAGCGCTACGGGGCAGCGCGGCCTAAACAAAAGGACAGAGGCTGACAAATGGTACACCTGCACCGGAGCCTTTGTCCGAGTCAGCATTTGAGCCCTTAACGTCTGGGGGGGCCGTATAGGTGCAGTGCTGCAACCTCAAGGCTCTCCTGCTCATTAGGAAGTTAAAGGTGTTTGCAATGATTGATTATGCAGTAACGTTTAACAGCTGCATTAATGGTGGCGCTTGCTTGGGACTTATTACCAGGTTGGTATGTAGACACAAGGCTGGGATGCTAAATCAATCACTCCGGCAGTGTTGCTAGTAGAGAGCTAAATAACTTAAAAAAAAGATGCACCAAAGCTTTAATTAGCTGCTCCGCTAATAACCATCCAGTCATTAGCACTAGTAGGCAATTACATGTGTGCAAATTGCAGGCCATGAAATACTGTTTTACTTGTCTAATGAAGAGATAAGAGTCTATCTCTTTTCGAGGCGGTATTCTTTTCAGGCTGTGTTTACTCCTCTTTCAAACACCCGAATGCAATAACCATTTGAGACCTTACATTTACTACTACACCATTTTAAATCTCGCCGCACAAAACTGCAGCCTGCTAATCTTGTCTTCCTTTGAGAGCTTTGTGTTTCGAGGAGTAATAACGGTAGTAACAGACAATAGGGCGCATGGCTTCACACATGTAAATAGGCTGTGTGTGTGTGAGTGTGTGTGTGCACATCTGCAAGTGTTACTGAGCTAGTCATGCGGACTGAACGGTTTATGAGTGGACAAACAGGGCAACAGCATGTGACAGCAGCAAGGGGTCTCGATGGAGAAGGAGCAGCAGGGGGGGGGTCCGTGTGTGTGTGTGTGTTTGTGTGTTTTGCGACGACAGACGCCAGATTGTGTCATACGTGGACTCGTGGAGCGCCCTGGTTTAAGTCGTTTGAAAAGGAGCCTTGATACTGTATGTGCTTGCGTGAACTCCTCGGCAAACGCAAACATGATGGGTGGATGCTGAGCGATTACAAAGCCGTGGCAGACACGGTGACATCATCCCTTTCCATACCTTCCCTTTCCACCGAACACGCCCCCCCCCCCCTTATACCTATGATGGAGTGGTCGCCAGCAGCCAGCAGCAGTGCACGCTCCACCCGGTCAGCCAAGGTAGACAATAGGTGGTGGTGGTGGTGGGGGTAGCGTGGTTACATCTTGATCAAACAGGTAGCTTTATAGACATCCTCCTCCTTCTGTCTCCCAGCAACTGTGATTATCATGAGCCAATAGCCTACCTGGCTGGCACCCCACAGGTATGGAGGGGGATTAGATGCATGGTGCTGCTGCTGCTGCTGCTGCTGCATATACGCCTCATTGTGCTGTTGCAGGTAGGACACAAGGACAGGAAAGCGGAGTGGTGTGTGTGTGTGTGTGTGAGGGGGTGAGACAGAGGGGGGGACATAAGCTGTCTTTCACTACAGTGGGTCTCACTGACTGACTGACAAGCCATTCAGATAGCAGTGTGTGTGTGCAGAGTGCTGCTGGCATGTAGAGCAGCGCTGGTCAATCACTGTCATTCACGTCACGTCCTCATCACCACCATCACCACCACCACCACATATATATGCAAAAAAAAAAAAAGGTCATTAATAAGGCCAGGTTGTGTATGCATACGTGCATGCATGCACCAAGTCATGTTCAAGTTGCACGCACACATGCACGAGCACAACCCATGTATAATGTACATACAGAGGCGCGCGCGACAATGATTATTATTATTATTATAATAAAAAAATAAAATAAAAAAAAAGTGTGGTGATCCATTGCTGCGGTGCCAAGTCACACGCACGCGTTTTCTCTCTCCCTCACACACACACACGGCACGTGCACGCGCACACGCCTAAGGTGATCCATTGCTGCGGTTCATATGGAGAATGAAATCCCATTATATGCCTCTTCTTCTTTTCTTCACACACAGACACACTTGGAGGAATAAAAGCAGTGTGGCTGTGTTAAAGTGACACATTTAAATAAATAAATAAATAAATACATATATAAAAAGAGAATCATTTGCAGTCTTACCAGTTTGGAAACTCAGCAGCAAAGTGAGGAGCAGCAGCAGCCTCTGCATGGTTTCAGCCGACCAATAAGTCCGTTATTGGCTCAAACCTCCGTGAGGACAGCATCAAAAAGCGGGACAGTTTACTGACTTTTAATTGGTAATTAGACTAAAGAATAATCCTCCTGCGTCTGTCACCAGTCCTCCTTCAGCTTCTACACCATTTCACTGCCTTTTTTTGTTGTGTTAGCTCTCTCTTCTCTCCTCTTCTCTGCTCTCCAGCTCTCCTTCTACTCTACACTGAGGAGGTGAAGCTGGCAGATATGTAAACCAGCAGCAGCGACACAGGAAACACTTCCTTCAAAATAAAATCCACCATGAGCTAAGATGAGCTATACTTTGGGATTCATTTGGTAGAGCATTTTGAGGAATTGAAATAAAATAATATTTAATGATATGCCATAAATAAATGCCATACTTGCAAACCTTGTTGTTTGTCCTTGTTATGTGCAATAACATATGCTGGTGCAATAATTATATGATGCTGTGCAATAATTATATAATTATCTGATGGACACTTTGTGCAATAATCTGGCAAAACTGTCATCTCATC
The DNA here is from genome assembly GCF_015220745.1 of Sebastes umbrosus. NCBI lineage: Eukaryota > Metazoa > Chordata > Actinopteri > Perciformes > Sebastidae > Sebastes > Sebastes umbrosus. Next base: position 6,126,955 of record NC_051290.1, read on the forward strand.
AATATACATATTGTATTTTTATATTTTATATTGTATTATCTTTTATATTTTTTATATTTATATTGCACATCTCTTTTTTTATTGTATTATCTTTTATATTTTTTATATTTATATTGCACATCTCTTTTTTTATTGTATTATCTTTTATATTTTTTATATTTATATTGCACATCTCTTTTTTTATTGTATTATCTTTTATATTTTTTATATTTATATTGCACATCTCTTTTTTTATTGTATTATCTTTTCATTAGCACCTATGGGATTGTCACAATCTAATTTCGCTGTACTACACAATGATCTTGAAGATAAGATAAGATATTCCTTTATTAGTCCCGCAGTGGGGAATTTTGCAGCGTACAGCAGAAAAAGTTGATAGTGCAAAAAACAAGATGCATCAGCTAACACAGTAAAAAAAAAAAAAAAGAGCTAAACAAAGTGTAACAAAATATGAACCATTTAAATAGAAGGAAGTATAAAAATAGGAGCAGTATATACAGTATTGACAATAAACAGACTATTAACAAAATTGCACAAGTTGTAAATGATATTGCACAGTGAGAATGAAATGAAATTCCAAACTGTGCAAACTTTGGTTAATTCCCATGCATGGGAAGGCAGATTTCCTAGGAACAAATAAAAATAAAATAAAATAATATATAAAATAAAATAAAATAAAATAAAAAATAATACTGACAAAAACAAAATAATAAAAATTCACCAATGTAATGTGACCACAATCTACTTCCGGTGCTGTCCTCGCTGTAATCTCTCTGACTTGACGTCATATTCTCATTAACAGGGCATTCCTCTCTCTCTCTCTCTCTCTCTCTCTCTCTCTCTCTCTCTCTCACGTCAGCACCACAGCTCTGCCCCCCTTTTTCTCTCCCTCTGGATCTTGCACAGGCAAACACTAGAAAAAAAAAAAAAATAAATTAAGAAAAAAAATAAACCAGCTTAGAGAAGCATAATCATTTTGACACATTTGCTGTAGTCGCTTGGTTTCTGTTGTTCACAGTGTGCCATTTAGATAATGAAGTAATTCTAGATTAATTTACCTCTATATCCACCTAATTGCATCATTTATACATGATGAGAATGATGCCACACTTCAGATATTAATATATTGTAGATAGCAGAGATAGCATGCATGAGGTCAGCTGTTACTGAACGTAACTGAACATAATGTATAGTTAAAATATTAAAGGACTCCCTCAAATCTTTTGAAAAAGACTTGGAAACCTCTCCTAAACTATACTGAATCTCTGACCTCCTTGCCTGGTTGTGAAGACTGAGCCTCCTTATTTGTTTTGTTGGATTGGCGTTGTTATTTTTTATTTTTTATTTAAAAAAAATAATTATTATAATTAATAATTATTATATTATAATTAATTAATATTTTTTTACTTTATTTTTATCTTTTAATCTTATTTTATTATAGTTATTTATTTTATTTTGTGTGTATATTGTTTGCGTTTTATCATTTCATGTGCGTAGTGCGTTTCTAATTTTGATGTCATTGCTGCTTTAAGTCTTGTTGTAACTGTATTGGTTATTTCCTTTATTGTTTTGCTCTGTAATTAAAAAATGCCTTGCAATGTTCTTCCAATTTTTTTTAAATATTAAAGGAGTTGCTGTAGTTATAGGAAGCAAAAAGTACAGTAGGAATATTCACAGACCCTACTACTTCCTATAGAATAATATTGACTATATAGTGGGGTAAGGCAGTGATGTCACTATGATGAAATATATGATGAATAAACAGACCATGTCCTCGTTCCTGTCACATAATGTAAGGCTACAGATTTTGGTGATGGTCCCCCATGATACTGGAGCTGTCACAGCTCAGTAGGCCTGCACAGTGAGCCGCTTCCTCCCATCTCAGACCAGCAGGGGAGAAGAGGACTTACACCGATGCTGGAGCTCCCCCTTGCGTCCTCGACCCGGGACGACCCTGCATGTGCTCAGAGCACAACTGGAGCAAGATATCCCAAAAATATCTGTGCATAATGACCTGAGATACTCACTGTTTTATTTAGAAAATATTTGGTTTACATCCACATTTATACGGCCTGACAAAAGCCTACAAGAGGGGGTTGTAAATACATAATATACAAGTAATAATTCATATGTGAATGTATTAAGAATGGTTCATGTGGGTCGTTTGGGGAAAATAGGCCACAATAGTCTAAATGTTTTATAATTCCATATTTTTTCATGCGAGGTTCACTTGCAATAGTATATTTGTACCACACTTTTTTTATTTTATTAAATAATAATATATTTAAAAAAAACGTGTGGTACAAATGTACTATTGCAAGTGAACCTCACACGAAAATAGGCCATAATACTGTTTCGTGTGAGGTTCACTTGTAATATTATATATTTTTTATTATTATTATTTGATATTATTTTTAAGATTATTTAACAAGATTTTTTTGATATTATTATTTTAAGGCCAGGTAAAATAAAAAATTGTGATTATTATTATTTAATATTATTTTTAATATTATTTTAACCTATTGCTACTCATGCTAAGATGTCAAATCTCCTTTTTTCCCAACAGAAATCTAGCTGAAAAAGCATAATAAAATAAGATGTTTTTATTATTATTATTATTTTAAGGCCAGATAAATTAAAAAGTAGCCAATAATAAAAATATAAGAAAATGTAAAGAAATATATATATGTGCCCCAATAAGACGGTGGTTTCAGTATAGACGAAGCAGGCTCATATGAGTACACCTAATTCAGTCATCACTATTTGTTCAAATTTACTAGAAGAGAACAAATGATTTATAGCACGCGTAGAAGAAGAAGGATGGAGCAGTGTCTCAATCTAGTCACTGTAACTCGCATTATAGCTCAGACAGTGAGGATCGACTATAATAATCTGCAACCAAAACATCTTCATCATTTCCAAAAAAAAAAAAATCCAACCCTAAAATTAAGCTTGGAATCTCTAACTAATAATATTATTACAGAGTGAAAATTAATGTTGGGACGAGAGTTGAAAGAAAAATACCCATTATATTAGAATCTTTTGTGTAGCGCACAGTTTTTTGAAGTAAAACTCCCAGTAAACAGTCAATATATAAACAATAAACCAAAATATGGAGAGCGCCTGAGTATATCTTTATAAAATGTACATAAATGTTGTATTTTAGTGTATTTTCATCAAATGTATTTTTTTATTATTATTATTTTAAGCCCAGGTAAAATAAAATGTAGCCAAAAATAAAAAATATAAGAAAATGTAAAAAAAAATATATATATATATGTGAGACGGTGGTTTCAGTATAGACGAAGCAGGCTCATATGAGTACACCTAATTCATCCATCACTATTTGTTCAAATGTACTAGAAGAGAACAAATGATTTATAGCATGCATAGAAGAAGAAGGATGGAGCAGTGTCTCAATCTAGTCACTTTAACTCACGTTATAGCTCAGATAGTGAGGATCGACTATAATAATCTGCAACCAAAACATCATCATCATCATCGTTGTTTCCATGTGATAAAAATGACCGCAGGTCTGCCAGTGTGGCACACAGAGTGACTCATCTCTGCCGGGACTCGAACCCGGAGCCTCTGGATTAGAAGTCCAGCGCGCTATTCCATTGCGCCACAGAGACTGCGCCAGGATATCTCGGTGCTGGCACGCTTTATGTACATCTCTCCTCTCATATCGCTGCTCCTCCTGCATCCTCGCAGCATCAGGACCAGTCTGAGCAGACATGTTGGCTCTGATGACCACTAGAGGGCGCTGTTGCTACGCGACTGAGATGGGAGGCACCATCAGAGATGAGTCAGGTTAACTGGAGTATAAAAGGAAGTGTGCAGCTCGAGTTTAAGAAAATAAAAGTCACCTTTGTTTTCTTACTTTTTTTTGTCAAAAACAAAAAGTAACTTTTGTGTGGAAATGTGTTATTTGTAGCCTACTGTAAACAGAAAATTCACCTTTGATCTTTCATGTAAAGTCAGATTTTGATGATTGAATGGATCATTTTGCATGTGATATCTCTTCTTTATTTATCCGCAAGGGGGCAATTCATTTTTAGTATTCCCAGTCCATACATACATACATACATACATACATACAACAGACAACCAATAATTAGTTAAGTCAAAGGAAACATATTAAAGGCATGGTGCCGTTGGAGGGGCAAGTTACAATAAGAACCATATAAATACATAGGATTATAGCAATAAAAGCCCAAAAATAAGAAACAATAAATAAGAACAACATATCTTAAAATTCCTCTAAATAACAGTCATTTAAAATGGGTATGGTCTGTGTTCAGCAGCTTAACAGCAGGAGGGATAAAGGACTAGGAGTAACGATTTGTTCTCCTTAAGGGCACATTATAACGTCGGCCTGAAGGCATCAGCGAAAATTCAGCCGAAAGAATGTGATCTGCCAAAAGAATGTGACTCGAACGATGAAAGAAAGTTTAGAAGTTGTGAAGACAATTTCACTGAGAATCATCTCATCAGGTTTGATCAGCAAGACGTGTGCAAGTGGTTGTGCAAATTGTAGACAATTGGACTGACTCTTTTTTCACACGTGCCAAAACACGTACAATTGGCTTAAATTAAAGCGAATTTCTAATCTGTTGTGACCAACAAACTAATTGTTCAGAGATTTGAAGTTATTGTTTTGGGAAAAAAAAAAAATTCTCATTTGAAAGCTAATGAGAAACTGAGGCTTTTATTTTGAAAACTGAGCCACCAGGAAGCTTGTTTCATTTATGCTGACTTAGCGTTCGACGCTCAACAGAGCCAAAATGGCGCCTATTGGAGCTTTTGTTTTCACCCGTTTTCACATTGAAATATAACATTTAACATTTGTGTTGTCGATTTGATGGATTTATAAAGAAAAGCGAAATAGGTCAGATCAACATAGGCAGCTCTACAGACATTTTGAAGTGTTAGCAATGGAATGTTTTATTTTTATTATTTTTTTTATTTTTTTTATTTAATTCTATTTAATGGAAAATAAGACATTTTACAGCTATTTTACTCTTCATAGCTCGGATTCATCGTTTTCCTGTCACATGTAGGTTTACTGTGGAGGTCCTTTCTATGTAAATGAGTGCAGAGCTCTCACTGTATATAGAATAACACTAGATGGGTTATAGAATAACACTAGATGGGTTACACCAGGATTGCATCAGATAGCCAATTATGCACCTCCCTCCTGCATGCCCTTCACCACAGTGTGACACCATAATTAATTTCTTGTCATCCAGGCTGTTTTTGCACACTTTGTCATGTCAAGGACACCAAAGTGGAGCATACAGACCCGTGCAAGGATTTTATCCCGTGCAGCAGGGATTGTGGAGAATTGTGTCCAGTGTCAGTAAAATAAATCATAATGCACAGTCTAATACTGCAGCCAGAGCCCCTGTAAATCACACAAAGCAAAATCCAACCCTAAAATTAAGCTTATTAAGCTTCTATTTGTGCCACACTTTTTAGATGTGAAATCTAGCTGAAAAAGCACAACAAAATAAGACTTTGTATTATTATTATTATTTTAAGGCCAGGTAAAATATATATATTTTTATTATTATTATTTAATATTATTTTTAAGATTATTTTTAACCTATTGCTACTCATGCTAAGATGTAAAATCTCATTTTTTTTCAGCAGAAATCTAGCTGAAAAAGCATAACAAAATACGATTTTTTTTATTATTATTATTTTAAGGCCAGGTAAAATAAAAAGTAGCCAATAATAAAAATATAAGAAAATTTAAAACAATATATATTTGTGCCCCAGTAAGACGCTGGTTTCAATAATATTATTTAATAAAATAAAAAAGTGCGGTACAAATGTACTATTGCAAGTGAACCTAACACGAAAATAGACCATAATAGTCTAAATGTTTTATAATTTCACGTTTTTTCTTGTAAGGTTCATTTGTAATAGTATATTTGTACCACACTTTTTTATTTTATTAAATAATAATATATATATATTTTTTAAGTGCGGTACAAATGTACTATGGCAAGTGAACCTCAATATACATCTGATAACCTGGACATATTTCTTTACATTTTCTTATATTTGTATTATTGGCTATTTTACCTGGCCTTAAAATAATGATAATAAAAAAATCTTATTTTGTTGTGCTTTTTCAGCTAGATTTCAGCTAAAAAAAAGAAGAAGATTTGACATCTTAGCATGAGTAGAAAAATAAAATTATATTAAAAATAATATTAAATAATAATAATAAAAACAATTTTATTTTACCTGGCCTTAAAATAATAATAATAAAACAAATCTTATTTTGTTATGCTTTTTCAGCTAGATTTCTGCTGGAAAAAAGGTGATTTGACATATAAGCATGAGTAGCAATAGGTTAAAATAATCTTAAAAATAATATTAACTAATAATTATAAAAAAGTGTGGTACACATATACTATTACAAGTGAACCTTACACAAAAAAATATATATGAAATTATAAAACATTTAGACTATTATGGTCTATTTTCGTGTAAGGTTCACTTGTAATAGTATATTTGTACCACACTTTTTTATTCTATTAAATAATATTATTTTAAAGATTATTTTAACCCATTGCTACTCATGCTAAGATGTCAAAGCTCCTTTTTATCCCAGCAGAAATCTAGCTGAAAAAGCATAACAAAATAAAAAAATGTTTTATTATTATTATTTTATGGCCAGGTAAAATAAAAAGTAGCCAATGATAAAAATATTAGAAATATATTTATGTGCGCACAGTTTTTTTAAGTAAAACTCCCAGTAAACAGTCAATATGTAAACAATAAACATGACCAAAACATGAGTATATCTTCATAAAATGTATAATAAATGCTGTATTTTAGTGTATTTTCAGTTGTAGTCAGATTGTACTTGAATACATTCAGTTGCATCACTGTCTGTGGGATCTTGGTTTTAATGGTGATATTGCCTTTGAAATTCAGATTTTATACTAGGTGAGGATAAAAAAAAAAATCTTATTTTCTTTTTTGTTGCTTCTCCATTGTAATCTCCATGGTGATAAAGTTTAGTCGACTTACAACTTATTCATATTCCATAGCTTTCTAACCTTTCAAATGGGACCAAAAATATGCATATGGTTTTAGAACTGGTTCCGATTAATTATGGGTAGTTACTTTAGGTGTTTTTTCTTTTTTTGTTTGATTTTTTGAGGAATAGGGCTAGGACACAGGACGTTAACTAATGATAATGTGGTAAAACAATAACGGCCCACATTCATTTTGGGACGGCTTAAAGGGGACATATCATGCTCATCTTCAGGTTCATGTTTGTATTTTGGGTTTCTACTAGAACATGTTTACATGCTTTAATGTTCAAACAACACATTATTTTCCTCATACTGTCTGTCTGAATATACCTGTATTCACCCTCTATCAGAAACGCTCCGTTTTAGTGCTGTAGGGATTTGGCAGTAACAGGTTTAGTTATTAGCAAATTAATTAATAAATAATAATAGAATTATTAATATTAATAAAGATTATCAATAAACATTAATAATAAACGGGGCACCACCCTGGAATCAGGGACCAATAACCAAAACGTTGATATAGTCTCATTATATATGCTAAACTATCAATTTGGAACGTTGATTAATAATTAAATTAATAACTATAACCAAAATAGATAGTAAAGGTTGAAGGATATCGGAGCTCTTGACATAGCAGAGGTTGGCATTATTCACTCTTGTACAATATTAAACAGACCAGCATGTATATTCCACAAACATTTATTTACAAGATAATAACGGTTTAAAACACAATATTAATCTAACTAAATAACTAAACTAAACAAACCAAACAAAGTGTGTAGGCATGTGTGTGTCTGTGTGTGTGTGTGTGTGTGTGTGTGAGAGAGAGCGAGAGAGAGAGAGAGAGAGAGAGAGAGAGACAAGGCGGCTTCCTGTCTCAAGATGTCTGCCTACAGACAAAATGGGGCGAGCACTGTAAAACTACAAAGATGGCGGGATCAAAGATGGCCACCAACATGTCACCACATGGCCTCTTTGTTCTTCGGAAACACATGTGCTCAGGAAGGACAGGTTTATGTTTAGCTAATTCACAGTTTATGTATGTGATCTTAATGTGTGTGAGATAATGCAGTGGGTTAGAAAAGATGGTTAGTTTGCATGCAAGACCTTGTCTATGTGAAGCATAAACTAAACACATCAAATGTGGCGACCTACCCAAATATCAAATACAAATAAATCACCACAGTCAAACTCAGTGAATAACATTAAACCAAATCAATACAAGTACATTCTAGAAATCAATGTTGAACAGTCTTGCTCAGCCATGTGCAATTGCTAATGCTAAAGTAAGCCCAGTACGTTACCGATCCATGGAAGAAAAGGGTTTGTAATTCCATGTGTTGAAGTTGTGGTTCCAAGTCAAAGATGTCGTCTTTGCTGTGCAGATTAGAGGAAGCTGATCGCTCCAACACTTCTTCCCAGCAGCTTGATAGCTTGGTGCTAACTTCCTTGCGGTTGTTGCTTGAAGTTAGTTGGTCAAAAGGCAGGCTCTCGCGTCTTCTGCATTTTTGGTTCCTTGTGTTGCTATGGCTGTTTCCTAACAGGCCATAAGATCAGAGCAAAGCTGCTTTGCAGCTACTGGTCTGGAGAGCAGCAGCTCACCTTAAGCAGGTCAGCTTGGGTGAGAAGGTGAAGAAAGAGCAGAAAGAGAAGGAACAAAGAGATTCCTCTGGTTTTGTCCTGGGTGAATTTCACAAGTAGGTGTGAATGCTACAGTAGCCAATGGCAGCTGAGCTGAGTCCATGGGTCAAGGATCATGTTACTGAGTTCATGTGGTCACTGGCCACCAGCCATTTTGCTGGGTCCCTGCAGTGCATTTCAACGGAATGGCAATGGTGTTGCTAGTAAACAGCTTGGGTCCATGTTTACTTCCTTTCAGCTGATGTCATTCACATACACTGCAACCAGAAATAAACTGGGATACACTGTTTACGTTTAAAAACGTGTAATGGTCTAAATATTGTAGATTTGTGACATCACAAATGTACAGAAATCCGAATGGCTTGTTTCAAATGCAGAGTTTCTGAATATGGGCTGTGTGTATTTATCTGTGGATTGAGTGTTTTGATACTTTCACAGTATTTATATAGAACATAAACCTGTTTTATAATATAAAAGACGTGAAAATCTCACTTTTTACAATATGGGACCTTTAAGTTGTATTTCGGGAGGATGGTGAAAAAAGCTAGTTGAGGGCCCTGTACATCAACAAAACAGAAACATGCTCTCTTTTTTTGTTATCAACTGTTTTAATTTAAAAAAGAAAAAAAGTAGAACAATAATCATTGCCATAACCATCACAAAATAACAAAAACTGACCAATAAATGTCATCCACCCCACCCCACCCTAGACCCATATACCCACAATGGTTCTACATACTGTAGTGGCCTACAAACATTCATAGTTTTACAACAACACAACCGAGTTCATTTTTAATACCATACATGTACATTCAAGCCTATCTCTATAGCTCCATGTATTCTAGCTATAGATTGTGCCATATGCTACCGTGTACGGGTGATTGAATGAGGAGCTGCACGAACCTCCAGCTAAAATATGAGATTGTGAGGTCAACAGATCTAGTGATCAAAAAAAAAAAATGAAAAAGCCACAAGATCTGCAAACTTAAGCAATTTTAAAAACAATTTTGAAACTTCCTCATCTGGCTGGAGTTAATGAAGAAATTCACTCAGACTTTAAAAGGAGAACTGAAACTTCTCTGTGCAGGTAATGAAACATCACGACCCTGAACATTCTTAGAACTTAGCTTTAGAATCTGGTTATCACACCATGACTTGATCAGCCTTACATTGGTTTGGATAATACACAGTTGTTCACAAGCTGATCCAAGGAACTGACACAAAGAAAAAACGCATTACAGTCATGACTTAGAGAAGTGGATATTGTGAAACTTTGTTCTACTGAATTCCGGCCAATATTGTGAAATTCTTAGCATACAGTAGGCACTGACAATGTCTTCACCAAAGCTTGTAAACTATTCCACTCTTATCACTCCCTGCTGCACCCGATTCGACTGTTATCAGGCCATTAAATAGGCGTTATCAGTGGCTATAAGCACCATAGATGTTGGTGATGCAAAAGTGAAAGTGAAATTTAATAGCAACACATTCTAAGAGGTAAAACTGAATGAAATGTCACGTTTTGAACACAAACAAAAAGGCTTCTTTAATTTTAGACAACAAAACTAAAACTTCTTCAGGTTTAAACAACAAAACTACAACTTCTTTAGGTTTAGGCAACAAAACTAAATCTTCTTTAGGTTTAAGCAACAAAACTACAACTTCTTTAAGTTTAGTCAAAAAAAAACCCACTTGGTTAAGTTCAGGGAAAAACATTGTGTCAAACACAGAGACAACTACACATTGTTGGTTTCACACAGGATGTGTTTCCTGTCTCCTGGGTGAAACCCTGTGTTTTTAGAGGAAACTGTTGTGTTCTTTTATACCTTCTTTCAGTGGTCTACCATGTGAATAGATGATAAAACCTATTAGTGGGTGTAATAGGCCCCTACTGACCCACATCTATAGGGCTTAAAGCGACTGATAACACCTATTTAATAGCTTGTCAACAGTCTAATCGGCTGACTCCCTTGATTAGATTATTGTAACTATGTATTCAGAAATTGGTCCAAAGTGAAAAGGACAAATATGACTTGAGGGAGGTAAAAATAATTACAAAAAACATGAGGAAGAAGAAAGGATGTTGCTCATTACAGAAAAAAAATATAGATAACATATACATAGGGTACATAACCGCCCATAAAACCACAATATGATGCTTTAAAGTAAACAAATTGGATATAACATGTTAAGTGTGTAAAAGTGAATTCTATAATTAAAATGTTTCTAAATTCTAAAGTGAACATTAGAGGTACTTTATGAGGACCTATTATGCTTTTGTGCGTTTTCCCTCAACTTCGTTGTTGTTGTTGTTATATAGTTTTTTGTGAGCAGCATGTGTGTAAGAATGATTCTGTCCCAAGCGGTTGATCACTGTTACCGTGATCACTATAAGCGGTTTCCAGCGTGTTTTTGAACATTAAATCATGTAAACATGTTCTAGTAGAAACCAAAAATACAAGTATGCACCTGAAAATAAGCATGATAGGTCCTCTTTAGTAACAGATACATTTTTTGAGACAATAAAAACTGAAATGTCTGCGCAGAAATGGCAACTTCAAATATATCAAAGGAAACAGCATAACGCGTATTATAAAATCCTTCAAAAGTGGCGCCCAGCATTGGCAGCAGTCTGGGCACGTCATCAAAACATTCAACCTTTTTGCTTTACCGTTTCAAACTGTACAACATCAATATTAATGCATCAGCAGTTTTACACAAGGGTGGTAATACTTCAGTAGATGGGAGCTTCTAATGTCTCAGGTCAATAATGAGATGTTGAGAAGCCTAATCGTCCCGCGACTCCCTCAAACATTTAACATTCATTCAATACAACTGTATTTCTGTGCATTTGAGAGAGCAAATGTAATACCCTTCATCTGATTTTCCGATACAAACGCTTCTGAAAGCAGAAATAAAGGAAATCATAGGAGAAGTTAACCCTCTGAGAGCCACAATAGAGCCATTTTTGTCTTTTTTAGGGAGATACAGGAGGTCTTTAGGGGGAGATAGCAGTGAGCAGCAAACTCAATCAGTGAGTTCATGTAGGGCAGCTCTCTGTCCAAGAAATGTGTATGTAGTAACTAAGGACTCAGCTATTGCATTGTGCAAGAGTCTAGCGTTTCCCTGACCTTTTGTCCAAGCAGATATCAAACTATCGTGTGAGTTCTGTGTAGACCATGGGGTGCATCCCACGTCTCTTAATTGCATCCACGTTTCCCTCACTTGGGGTTTGCCCGATCCTCACTCTTCCGTGCAGAAATAAGAGCTTAGGGACGGTCTTAAAGATGGCGCACCGGAACAACTTTCGGTTCAAGCAATGAGCGAGGAAACGACAAATACTTGAGATCTGAGATGCACCTCATGTGGGTTCAGTCCTCTCACCTTTATAGAATGTGTTCGGCCACTGAAATGAGCCACAGCTGACGACTTGCACTCCTGGATTCATCAGTTAAACAGTTAAGTCTCTATTTTTCTTGTTAATTCAGTACAACAAGAATTTGGGAGACTCTGCAGATTCAAGGTGTTGCCGCTGCAGAGATGTGTCATCAGTCCAGAATGTTGCTATGGGGATCTCCCACCAGAGTGATTTTACAGTTTTCTTCTTCCTCTGCCGGGACGTACAGGTTGCGAACACTGATCTGAGAAAAAGAAGAAGAAAATAAAGTGAGAGAAAGCCAAACACAGTGTGGCATTTAATAATAATAATAAAAAAACATCATTCTATCAATTGTTGCCATTGTGGGCACGTTTGGTTTGAGATCTGGTGAGGATAACTTTTAAGGCTGCATTTTAGATGCCATTATATTTATCAGATACTAGGTAGGAGACAATAGGAGGTAACTGCTCCCGGCACAAAACTACAACACTTAAAGGTGCAGTGTGTGTGTGCAAAGCATGTGGGAGAACTACGGTGGCCAATGCGAATGGCTCTCTCTAAGCTAGTGTTTGGTTTGTCCGTTCTGGGCTACTGTAGAAACATGACGGCCGGCTCCGTGAAGAGGACCCACTCCGTATGTAGATATAAACGGCTCATTCTAAGGTAACAAAAACACAATGATTCTTACTTTCAGGTGATTATACACTAAAGAAAACATACTTATTAATTAGGGCTGTCAATCGATTCAATTATTTAATCGTGATCAACCACATGATTGTCCATGAGCAAACACAAATTAATCGCACATTGTTCAAAATGTACCTTTAAAGAGATTTTTTAAGTATTTAATACTCTTATCAACATGGGAGTAAAATATGCTCAAATCATAACATGGCAAACTGCAGCCCAACAGGCAACAATAGCTGTCAGTGTGTCAGTGTGCTGACTTGACTATGACTTGCCTCCAAAACTGCATGTGATTATCATAAAGTGGGCATGTCTGTAAAGGGGAGACTCGTGGGTACCCATAGAACACATTTTCATTCATATATCTTGAGGTCAGAGGTCAAGGGACCCCTTTGAAAATGGCCATGACAGTTATTCCTCACCAAAATTTAGCGCAAGTTTGTAGCGTTATTTAGCCTCCTTCATGACAAGCTAGTATGACATGGTTGGTACCGATGGATTCCTTAGGTTGTCTAGATGCATATGATGCCAGAATATTCACTTTAGCTTTAAGCTAGTCCGCTACAACGTCCGAAAGATCGTTTGCATTAGAAAAATTAGTGACATTAAAAAATTTGCGTTAACGCCCTAATATTAATATTATATTCCATTTTTGCCAATAGATCCCCTAAATCCTACACAGTGGCCCTTTAAACGTTTACATATAGGTACTTAACTTAGCTTCATATTTACCATACAGACATTAAATGGTAATGACCTTCTCGTCTAAGTCTGGGCAAATACTTTCCAAACTACTATTCCTTTAATGAATCAAGGAGACTGGATAATCAGGGAGTAAGCCCAGTCTTAATATTTTAACAAATAGTCACCTTATTGTTGTTGTCAGAAATATCGCTGAGGAAGTCCCGAGGTTCTGGTACTTTGGGGAAAATAATGTCCTTATTCCTGTACAGAGAGAGTTAAATATTAATATATAAACAGTTAAATATCGGAGGCAGGCAAACAACTAAAATCAATTGGAGCAAGAGCAAAAAAGATGAAGACTTTACGTACTTCCTGAAACACACAAAAATCAGGGCTGCCAGGCCAGCGAACATCAGTGGGATGATAATGGTAGCATACGGCCACAGATTTGTGTCCTTTTCTGCATGCAAAAAACATCAGCAACATTATGATCGTCAGAGAGTGACCGGCAGTGTTTTCAAGTTACAAAATGCAGTGTTTTTACAGGGAATATAAAAAGCAGTGATGGAGGAAGTACTCAGATCCTTTACTAAAGCAAACCAATACAAAACTGTAACAATTCAATTGTTCAAAAGCTCAAATCAGATATACTGTTGGGTAGTTTAATATTTATGCAGCATATTTTTTAAGTTCTTCATATGCTTTGTATGTTTGTAAAGTAACTACAGCCATTTGTCAGTCAAACGTAGTGGAGTGAAAAGTAAAACATTTCCCTCCGAACGTGATGGAGTAGAAATATAAAGTGTCATAAAATGGAAATACTCAAGTGAAGTACAGACACCTCAAATTTGCTCTGAGTAAATGTACTTAGTTAAATCCCACCACTGTTAAAAAACAATCTCAACTTCAGGGGGGGATAGAATGTATTTCTGTCTACTGGTATTATTCTTAAAACAACCACTGGATTGAGGTAAAATTAGTAATTTTTTATTTTTTATTTTTTATTATTGCGGTCGAAAAGTAAAAAAATTACGTCCTAACATCTTTTCCTAACCACTTTTTCTCCACCACCTTGTTAAATAGCTCTTTCAGTGGCAGACTGCTTTTCCTTCGGTAAAGGATGGTCCGGTGTATCCAATGTTAAAGGAGATAATAAAGGTGTTTGTGATGGAGCTCTTCAACAGGATAAGAAAATAGAGAGACGATGACCGTACCAAAATACTTCTCTTCACTCCATGGTGATTCAAGTCCTTCTGGAATCAAATGCTTTGTTCTTATAGCCATACGGTACGGACAGTTAGAGACCACGTCCAACACAGCTGATATTTCTCCTTTTTCATAATGTTTATACTATGAGAAAATGCAGGCACAATTGTAACAATTAGTTGACAGCACAATAATGAAGCGGACAATATCACTGAATTTTCTGAGTTAAGTCTCAGAAGCAACTTCATTCCTTATTGTGAATTTAACCACTACTGTTTACATAATTAGGGAGCGAGCACCGACAATTGCGTTTCATTTCTTTAAATGAATCGCATTTTTGAGAGCCTTAAGGTGCAACCAACTACCCACCAACTCTTGGGCATAGCGTTATTACTATTACCGGTTTGTTTAAAGTAAGAGTTTGGACTGATTTCGTTGTCTTTTTTTGTACCCAAATGGGCTTTATTCTATTGTAGTGTTGTCAGTTGTGAAACAGAAAATGTTCCCATATACTCAGAACATCCCCCTGGGTGCTCTCAGGGTCATCTACAACATCTCTCCCAATTCATTGTCTATGGAGCAGTTCCACACTTTATATACCCCATTACATCACAAGTTGGAGTTTTAGCACTCAAATTTGGGGATTTGGGAGAGCGTATTAATATTTTTTGGACTGTCTTAGACCATAGGAATAATGTGTATGAATTTTGAAAATGGGTGTAGTTCCCCTTTAAAGGTGCCCTGTGGTGTCTTTGACCACTAGTAGCGCTGTGGAACAATGTTTTTTTTTTTTTTACAAGTGGGTCCTGTTTTGTTTGTATTGTGCATGCGCACGAGAAGCAGGAGGAGCACGGCGGCAACGCAATTCACAATCCTGCCTGATAGCAATGCGCCAACAAAGGCAAGAAAGAAATGGAAAAAATATAAACTATTTAGGATTTAATTATTTGTTTTAAAAGGTCGTTGTAAAAGGAAGGAAATGCCTTCAACACGTTTGTTAGACCTGAGGGATAAACATAATATATTTACATAAGAAACACTGTCTGCAAACACAGCTATTGTTTGTTTACAAAAACACTGAAAGTAACCTCGTGGAAATTTCATAAGATGGTTCAATAAGATTCAAATTAGCAGAGCTATCATTTACATCCATTGGATTCTTATATACGATAAACAGACTAAACAAGCTTCAATTTAAAGAACTTAGAGACAAATCTAAATATTGCACTGGTGTGTCTCTTACCTTCGTTTCTTTACACTCGGTGTATCTAATTGTAGTCTTCCACTTAACATTGATGTTAGGAAGAGTCCAGTTGATATGGAATTTACCCCCAGTTTTAGTGACTGTCCAGTTAAGGGCAGGAGGTTGCACTGCATGGAGACAGACATTACAGAGATTTAGTAACTACAATCCAGTCTTACATAATCATAAAATTATTACACAGGAACGGACTGTACACAAGGGCACACACATCTCCACACCACAATAACTGCTAACACATTTCCAAGAAAGGACAGGGAGCAACGTCTCTTAGAACTCTGAGACTGAATGGGGAAGTGCGACGTGTTTCAACAGAATGTCACTCTTGATAATAAATAAGTACTGGTTACTGCATACCGTAAGGCCTTATGTTGTAGGTGTTCAAGACATGCGTGTTGTTCAGCGTTCCATTAATCAAGATGTGGATTTCGTCTCTGTTGTCCGCCTCCAGATCACAACCAATCCTGACGCCGTCGCTGTCATTGTACGATGAGCACTCTTGCACTTTTGGATCGGACTTGTCGTAAATAGATACAGAGCCATCACTACGCACTACCCTTGGAAAGATAGAGGGAAAAGGTTGTTTACTTTCACGTTGCTCACAATTTGTGCAATCCTAAAAGGAATAAATTAATAAAACAATTAATTAAATAAACCATTTAAATAAGCCCAGTTTTTCCCCGATTATGCTACTCAGACCTGGCCAAGAGGGAACATAAAACACCGTTCAATAAAGATAAGGGAGTAGTTGGACATTTAGGGAGGATCATTACCACTATTGTCTGTCTGTTGAATATGAAGCTACAGCCAGCAGATGGTTAGCTTAGCTTAGCATAAAGCCTGAAAACAAGGGGAAACAGCTAGCCTGGCTCTGCAGAGGTCACAAAATCTGCCTACCAGCACCCCTAAAGCCCATTAATTAACACAACACAATGCAATACAAAACCCAAAGAATAAAAAACACATTTCTAGGACAGCAGCAGTGACTTCCTGGTTGCCTGGCAGCCTCGGGTGGACGATAAGATTCCAGGAAGTCACTGCAGCCAGCCAAGAAATGTGTTTTTTATACTTTGGGAATAAATTACGTAAACTATTTCTTTAATCTGCAGAGTTTTCAAAACTTTAAAGAAGTTGATTTGGAAACCTGATTCTTATCCTACCTTAACAGGGAAGTAAACAAGCTAAGTAACCGTTTACATGTGGGACTAAATGGTTGTTGTTTAGTTACGTAATGGATAAAATCATAAATAATCTTGACATGTGAATTGTCCAGTCATCAGAGGCCATGAGCCGCAAAAAAACAACAACAAAAAACAACAACATAGGCCTATATACAGTATATTATTGTAAGACTTATTCCCTGTGACATTTCAGTGCATAGCCTACTAATATATTTTGCAGATTATTGATACAGCACTATATTGTAAGGATTTATTATGAAAATGGCAAAATGTAAATGTTCTTCCAAAATAGATTTAAGGAAATTCTTTATTTACCAGTTTCCTTAAGTACCATTATCTTAGTGAATGTAAAGCACTATTAGGCCTATGTGGCGTTCCTCAGAATCACCAGTGTGGGATGGACCTTTATAAGGTTAACTTCATTATACATTAGTTTTAGCTTCAGTCCAGCAGAATCCAACTGTGCTCGTTTTGACACAGCTGCAGTGAGGTCAAACTTAAGCTTTAGCTGAACTCAATCTAAACTGCCTCCACTAACCAGTCAAGTCTACAGTTTACAGTGAGGTCACAGTGACCTTTGACTTTTGAACACCAAAATCTAATCAATTCATGCTTGAGTCCAAGTGGACGTTTGTGCCAAATTTGAAGAAATGCTCTCAAGGCATTCCCGAGATATCACGAGAATGGGACGGACAACCTGAAAACATAATGCCTCCGGCCAAAAACAATACAAACCCACACATACCGATAGTAAAACCGAAGATCAGCATGTCTGTCTGGGGCCTGGTTCCAGGAGCAATGAGTTTGTCTGGTGGCATGGACGTAGCACTTCAAACCCACCACCAGGTCTGGGAGGAAATGAGACACACATCTTAGTAAGCAAACACAAATGCTAATGCAGTATATGGTTCAAAAAGCACATTTCTTTGTCTACTTAAAAGCATTCACACTTTGAGAACAAAATAGTGTTATTAAAGTTAATGGTGAGCAAAATTAGTTACCTGGGTAAAATAGGTCGACCTCAAACGGCTCACTATTTCTCTCTCCACAGACAGTTTTAATCTTCAATGGCCCAGAGCCTCTTTTCATCACACCGTAGAACTTGGAGGTAAGGCCTTTGACATCCTGAATCCATGAAGAACAGAGAAACAGAGAAAAATAGAATTACCGCCTCGCTGTTGTATGCCTCCGCCAACCAGTCAAGTTGCAGTTTACATCCATGTCTGTCCAAAATGTCATCACTTTATCATTTTATCCTGTTAGACGTTTGTGCAAAATTGTCATAATTAGGATATGAATTCTAGAGTTATGGACAAAAACGGATTTTGTGAGGTCACAGTGACCTTCACCTTCGACCTTTGACAACCAAAATCGAATCTTGAATCCAAGTGGACGTTTGTGACAAATTTGAAGAAATTCCCGTTCCGTTCCGGCATTCCGGAGATATCTCATTGACAAGAATGGACCGGACGGATGGACGGATGGACGGATGGACGGACAACCCAAAAAACATAATGCCTCTGGCCACAGCTGTCGGCGGCGCGGAGGCATAAAAACACTACGTCAACAACAAAAACCTCATCAGTAACACTGTACATGTAACACATTTAAAGTAAAAAATGCAGTTGTGGAGTTGTTTTATAAAACATGCACTAGCCATTATTGATTGTAATATTGTAGATATGTAATGTTATGGGTCTTCTGTGTTGTTAATAGATTTTTGGGAGACAATTGATCAGTTTCAAAATCTCATATAATCTAATGCACACATGCAGACTGCAGAGGGAGACAAACATTGTATAAAAGTAAGATGGACTCAGGCACATTGTCATTAGTCACATAGGTCAAGCAAGCATCAATAGAAAGGCAGTTCATGCAGCTGTTATATGATAAAATCTATATATATAAAGCCCTTATGTGAAGAACGTGGTCAGTGGTGGAACGTACTAAGTACATTTACACAAGACCTGTACTTAGGTACAATTCTGAGGTACTTGTATTTTGATTTGATGCTACCTCTACGACTCAGAGGTTATCATTGCACTTTTTACTTACATTTATTTGACAGCTATAGTTGACTTTGCAGAATAAGATTAAACATATGATCAGCTTCTAAAATAGGATACATTCTTACATATTGAACTACCCAACTGTATATAAAGTAGTTAGAATTCTCCATCCTGCATTAAAATGCTGTGTATTTGCATAATAATAATAAAGCAATATACATAAGTATGAAAGGGGCCATTCTGAATAAAGAGTAATTTTACTTTTGATAATTTAAGTACAGTTTGCCAATCATACTGCTGTTCTTTTACTTAAGTCAAAATGTTAATGTTGGGCTTTTACTTGTATTGGAATATATTTTACATTGTTGTATATCTGCATCTATTTAATTACTCCAGGTCCTGAGTACTTCTTCCACCACTAATTATAGCATCTGGCAAATTATTCTGATGACATAACTTTTTGTTTCTAGAGAAATGAGTGGTGTACATTGCTGTGTAAACACAGCGGTTGTCTATGCAAAGCTAGAGATGGTGTCAATTTTGGGAATAATGC
This sequence comes from Sebastes umbrosus, assembly GCF_015220745.1. NCBI lineage: Eukaryota > Metazoa > Chordata > Actinopteri > Perciformes > Sebastidae > Sebastes > Sebastes umbrosus. The sequence continues at coordinate 6,146,614 of NC_051290.1, forward strand.
CCAACAGTGTATAAATAGTGACCCTTGCACTGTGCTTACTGCAGTGCATTGAGATAATAATCTGAAAATATAAAATATTCAAATATTCAGAACTGCATCAGGGATCCTCAAATAAGATTCAAAGATTGTTGTGGAGTTGCATTCATCAAACATTTAATGAAAAGCATGTATAGCTATTGAATAGAATTGCATTTTAAATAGATAAATACATGCATACTCACATATTCATTCTCATCGGGGAGGATCACAGTATACGTGCAATTTTCCATTGAATGTTGTGGTGGTTCCCAGGACAAGTGTATATACAAATCAATCCATTGCAGGGACACATTTTTTGGTGGTAAGATTTGGCCTTAGGTGGAGAAAGAGAAAGGAGAGAAACCTGAAATGTCAGTGTGCCTTTAATTTGCCTGTTGATTTGTGAACACAACCTGACTTCTCTTAGACTCCTTTAGTCTAGACTCGTCTAGTTTACAGCAGTCCAGTGGGGTTATTTGTTCATCCAGAGGGACAAATCTGCCTCAAGGAAATGACTGAACTGCCAAAAAATCTTTATATAGACAAACTGCTGGCAAACATCTGCCCTCTTTGGAGAGAAAAGATAACTTTCCCACGCAGCTCGTAAAAAATAGCCACATTCATACTCACAGATCAAGTTTATGTTGTGTACTGTAGCCAATGACAACTGGCAACAGTGCACATATTATCTTTAACCTTTCTATCAGTGAAGTTGGTTTTAAATTGGATATTCAACAGACATTGACTCCGGATCCCGCAGTGTCATCACCCCATGTTGGTAGGATCGTCAATAAATGACTATTTAAATAACACAATGACTAAGTTTTTTTCAATACCTTCACGGTGAATGAAAATATGTACTAAATTGGTCTCATGTTGCACTTATTTTGATTGCTAGTGTGTAATTCCTTTTATTTTGATAGAAAATAATTATAATGATTCTTCAATATCTTCCATGTAATGTGACCCAGTGGGTCATGTATCAGTCACCTTCAGCAATTATGGACAAATGTCTTTTTGCCACACCTTAAATTCTTAGAAATTAAGCTATATTTCCAGGTACAAATGTAGGACATTTATTTTGGAAATTTTCCAAATTGATACAGTAAAAATGCTTGATGTTGAGTGCATGTAGTCAAAGTTATACTTAATTAAAATTAATCAGTTAAGGTAAGGAATTATGGACCAGTGTGTTTTTACAGCACCTCAAGTTTCAGAAACGGGGGTATTTCAAGGTATAAATGTGGGACTTTTATTTTGAAAATTCTCTAAATTGATACAGTAAAAATGCTTGATGTTGAGTGTATGTAGTCAGAGTTATCCTTACTTAAAATTCATCAGTATTTACACATTACAGCACCTCTAAGTGTCGGAAACTGAGGCATTTCAAGGTATAAATGTGGGACTTTTATTATTATTATCAAAAATGATGAACCAATGTCATTTTACAACACCTCAAATTCTTAGAAATTAAGCTATATTTCCAGGTAGAAATGTGGGACTTTTATTTTGGAAATTCTCCAAATTAATAGAGTTAAAATGCTTGATTTTGAGTCTGTAGTTAAGAGTTGTTCTAAACTTAAATGTATCAGTCAAAGTAAGGAATTATTTTTAAATTTTTTCCAGCAGTCAAAGGATATAGAATATAGAATTTAGAATATAGAATATAGAACATAGAATATAGAATATAGAATTTAGAATATAGAATATAGAACATAGAATATAGAATATAGAATTTAGAATATAGAATATAGAACATAGAACATAGAACATAGAATATAGAATATAGAATATAGTTTCCACACAATTTTGTGATTTTTATTTATTTATTTATGAGGGATACTTCCTGTAAATTGTATCCAATCAATGTTATTTCTGTATTTTTTTTTATATGACATTCATGTAGTTCTTCATTGTCACAAATGTCTTTCCTCTCTCCTAAGACTGTTTTGTCTTGATCAACAGCGCAGGTGACGTCAGTGCTGGGAAACACACAGTAACTTCGGCTAAGCTCTGTCAAAATTGGGAAAAGTTTCCAAGGAAGCAGTTCATAACACAAAAGGTTAGGAAAATGACAGAAAAAACACAGAATTAAAGTATATTTTCTCACCTTGTTGGGATGAAACAGTTAGAAAGAGGCAGCTTAAAACGAAAAAGTCCAAACTTTGAAACATCCTGATCATCCACCTCTGAGTCCTTTGAGTTGAGTTCTTGAGGACACAACCTTTTCCTTTGACTCTTACCGACTGTTGTCTGCTGTCCAGTCTGCCTGTCACTGTTTGTAAGAAGTTGCACAGCAAATGTCGATGTTTCAATACGACTTTCGCTTCCAGTCAGCCTTTTCCTGGAAGACAGCATGAAATCTGTTGTGAGGCTGGAAATAGGCGGAGACTGAGTGCTTCCCTTTTTTTTTTTTTACGAATGCATGCACACACACACGCACACATCCGGTTAGTCCCACAAAGTCACTTAAGGACACTTCTAAATTAACTAAAGAGAAACTATAAATAAATATCAGAATCAGAAATACTTTATTCATCCCTTGGGGGGGAACTGAGTTACATTTTGCTCCCACTCTAGAATATAAACATAGAAATAATAAATAATATTACCAGACCATGCAAGTAAAATGGGGCAACAGTGTCTCAGCCTCATTTGGGGTAAGCAATGGTGTCAGACAAGGGGGAATTTTTTCCCCAGTTCTTTTTAATTCGTATATTAAAGGGGACTGTTTGTAAGAATCAGAAATGCTTGTTAACAGCGACACCTGTGGCCTGTAGCACAACACGCCGAGACTGTCTCTCTCACTCGCTCTCTTCTTTACCGTCACCTCCTCCTGGAGATAAATTAACGGAAAGCTGCCGATACCGGAGGTTTCTGGGCCTCTAACAGGTCCGAACGACAGGAGAGCACAAAACTCTCAGCCCAAAAGAAAACAAGAGAAAAGTCCCGTTAGAGAAATCAACGAATGAGGCAAGAGCGGCCGATGCTGTGGGTTGCGTGCGGCGGTGCGGCTCGTCGTTGCAGCAGCAGCCAGACGGCCGCCTCGCCAGGAGGAGAGCGAGTGATAGACGGTGTGTTGCGCTAATTCTTGTCTCATTTGTGGTCTGATGAACAGTAAATTCATCTGAGCTGGTTTGAAAAATTAAGCAATCTGGTTGGCAAATTTCCCTGACTATTAACCAAACCGCCATTCTCTGCTTGAGAAAGAACCGTTAACCGAAAAACAGGAAGTAAAACTGGCTGGAGAGGAGGCTTTCAGCAGAATAGATCCTCTTTAAGAAGAATTTAAAAAACATACCTAATGGCACAGAACACCAGCCTACCTTCAAAGAGGATATAATATCTGACTATATGACCAGTAGTGAGGAATTTTCTTGGTCATTGATTTTCATTTATGTTCTCAGTCACTGTATACGCTGTTTTTATTATTTTGACTATAGTGTGGATGCCTGTTGTCATTGTTATTATCATCATTAGTTTTATTGTTGTTGATTTATTGCTTTTTTGTTGTTGTTTGTTTTTTGTTCCCTTTTGCCCTTGGATTTGTAATTTATATTATGTTGTAATGTTTACTTGTGTGGACCCCAGGAAGAGTAGTTGCTCCCTTTGTTAGTGGCTAATGGGGATCCGTGTGTGTGTGCACGAATCATGCACACACACACGCACACATCCGATTAGTCACCTTCATTACACATGTTGATGCCATTTTTTTCACTAAAAGTATCGACAATGTGTTTTTGAATAGATTTATGTAGCCATGATCTGCATCCTTTTCCCACAAAGTCACTCAAGGACACTTCTAGATGAACTAAAGAGAAACTATGAATAAATATCAGAATCAGAAATACTTTATTCATGCCTGGGGGGGGGAAATTGAGTTACATTTTGCTCCCAATCTAGAATATAAATATAAATATAGAAATAATAAATAATATTGCCAGACCATGCAAGTAAAATGGGGCAACAGTGTCTCAGCCTCATTTGGGATAAGCAATGGTGTCAGACAAGGGGGAATTTTTTCCCCAGTTCTTTTTAATTTATATATTAAAGGGGACTGTTTGTAAGAATCAGAAATGCTTGTTAACAGCAACACCTGTTGCCGTTAAGTCGACGAAATCAGCGGATCTTCCACCAGAGTGATTTTACAGTGTTCTTCTTCCTCTGCCGGGATGTAGCGAACAGTGATCTGAGAAAAAGAAGGAGAAAATCAGATACTAGGTAGGAGACAGTAGGAGGTAACTGCTCCCGGCACAAAACTACAACACTTAAAGGTGCAGTGTGTGTGTGCAAAGCATGTGGGAGAACTACGGTGGCCAATGCAAATGGCTCTCTCTAGAGCCTGTGTTTGGTTTGTCCGTTCTGGGCTACTGTAGAAACATGGCGGCCGGCTCCGTGAAGAGGACCCATTCCCTATGTAGATATAAACGGCTCATTCTAAGGTAACAAAAACACAATGATTCTTACTTTCAGGTGATTATACACTAAAGAAAACATACTTATTAATTAGGGCTGTCAATCAATTAAATGATTTAATCGCGATCAACCACATGATTGTCCATGAGCAAACGCAAATTAATCGCACATTGTTCAAAATGTACCTTTAAAGAGATTTTTCAAGTATTTAATACTCTTATCAACATGGGAGTGGGCAAATATGCTGCTTTATGCAAATGTATGTATATATTTATTATTGTAAATCAGTTAACAACACAAAATAATGACAGATATTGTCCAGAAACCCTCACAGGTACTGCATGTAGCATAAAAAATAGGCTCAAATCATAACATGGCAAACTGCAGCCCAACAGGCAACAACAGCTGTCAGTGTGTCAGTGTGCTGACTTGACTATGACTTGCCTCCAAAACTGCATGTGATTATCATAAAGTGGGCATGTCTGTAAAGGGGAGACTCGTGGGTACCCATAGAACCCATTTACATTCACATATCTGGAGGTCAGAGGTCATGGGACCCCTTTGAAAATGGCTACGCCAGTTATTCCTCGCCAAAATTTAGCGCAAGTTTGTAGCGTTATTTAGCCTCCTTCATGACAAGCTAGTATGACATGGTTGGTACCGATGGATTCCTTAGGTTGTCTAGATGCATATGATGCCAGAATATTCACTCTAGCTTTAAGCTAGTCCGCTACAACGTCCGAAAGATCGATTGCGTTAAAACAAATTAGTGGCATTAAAAAATTTGCATTAACGCCCTAATATTAATATTATATTCCATTTGTGCCAATAGATCCCCTAAATCCTACACAGTGGCCCTTTAAAAGTACTTAAAGTACTTAACTTAGCTTCATATTTACCATACAGACATTAAAGTGGTAATGACCTTCTCATCTAAGTCTGGGCAAATATTTCCCAAACTACTATTCCTTTAATGAATCAAGGAGACTGGATAATCAGGGAGTAAGCCCAGTCTTAATATTTTAACAAACAGTCACCTTATTGTTGTTGTCAGAAATATCGCTGAGGAAGTCCCGAGGTTCTGGTACTTCGGGGAAAATAATGTCCTTATTCCTGTACAGAGAGAGTTAAATATTAATATATAAACAGTTAAATATCGGAGGCAGGCAAACAACTAAAATCAATTGGAGCAAGAGCAAAAAAGATGAAGACTTTACGTACTTCCTGAAACACACAAAAATCAGGGCTGCCAGGCCAGCGAACATCAGTGGGATGATAATGGTAGCATACAGCCACAGATTTGTGTCCGCTTCTGCATGCAAAAAAACATCAGCAACATTATGATCGTCAGAGAGTGACCGGCAGTGTTTTCAAGTTACAAAATGCAGTGTTTTTACAGGGAATATAAAAAGCAGTGATGGAGGAAGTACTCAGATCCTTTACTAAAGCAAACCAATACAAAACTGTAACAATTCAATTGTTCAAAAGCTCAAATCAGATATACTGTTGGGTAGTTTAATATTTATGCAGCATATTTTTTAAGTTCTTCATATGCTTTGTATGTTTGTAAAGTAACTACAGCCATTTGTCAGTCAAACGTAGTGGAGTGAAAAGTAAAACATTTCCCTCCGAACGTGATGGAGTAGAAATATAAAGTGTCATAAAATGGAAAATGAAGTACAGATACCTCAAATTTGCTCTGAGTAAATGTACTTAGTTAAATCCCACCACTGTTAAGAAATAATCTCAACTTCAGGGGGGGATAGAATGTATTTCTGTCTACCGGTATTATTCTTAAAACAACCACTGGATTGAGGTAAAATTAGTAATTTTTTTTTTTTTTTTACATTTGTGCGGTCGAAAAGTCAAAAAATTACATCCTTACATCTTTTCCTAACCACTTTTCCTCCACCACCTTGTTAAATAGCTCTTTCAGTGACAGACTGCTTCACCTGCGGTGTGTGAAAGAGAGATACCGTTGTTCCTTCGGCTGCTGTAACACTTTATCAACATATAATAAAGGATTATCTCACCTAACGTGGACAACCGGTAATAAAATATCACTTCATTACCAAGGATGGAAATAAAAAAGGAATAACCTACAGGCTACCACAAAGTTCATATGATAAATACAGAGTTATTTTTTAGTTATGGTGAAGGAGTAGAACCATTAAATGTATATTTCTTCCTTTTCAAACGTAATATTTATTTATGTTGATTATTTGTTTGCTATATGTTCATTTTATTTGTTATTGTTGTTTTTTTACTTATTTGTTACTTGGTCGACATAAATAAATAGAAATAAAGCGAAACGAAATGTTTGTCACTGTCCACTCATATTCATCAACATGAATCCAATTAGTATATGACTGTATGAAAATAATATACAAGATAAGCATATCGTTTGTTTTCATGAACGGCAGAATGGTGCGTCGCTATTAAAAGCTGCGGCCGCAAGGAATTGTGGGACGGCACTATGTCCTTTCCTTAGGTAAAGGATGGTCCGGTGTATCCAATGTTAAAGGAGATAATAAAGGTGTTTGTGATGGAGCTCTTCAACAGGATAAGAAAATAGAGAGACGATGACCGTACCAAAATACTTCTCTTCACTCCATGGTGATTCAAGTCCTTCCACAGTCGAAGGCTGTGTTTTTATATCCATACGGTACGGACAGTTAGAGACCACGTCCAACACAGCTGATATTTCTCCTTTTTCATAATGTTTATACTGTGAGAAAATGCAGGCACAATTGTAACAATTAGTTGACAGCACAATAATGAAGCGGACAATATCACTGAATTTTCTGAGTTAAGTCTCAGAAGCGACTTCATCCCTTATTGTGAATTTAACCACTACTGTTTACATAATTAGGGAGCGAGCACCGACAATTGCGTTTCATTTCTTTAAATGAATCGCATTTTTGAGAGCCTTAAGGTGCAACCAACTACCCACCAACTCTTGGGCATAGCGTTATTACTATTACCGGTTTGTTTAAAGTAAGAGTTTGGACTGATTTCGTTGTCTTTTTTTGTACCCAAATGGGCTTTATTCTATTGTAGTGTTGTCAGTTGTGAAACAGAAAATGTTCCCATATACTCAGAACATCCCCCTGGGTGCTCTCAGGGTCATCTACAACATCTCTCCCAATTCATTGTCTATGGAGCAGTTCCACACTTTATATACCCCATTACATCACAAGTTGGAGTTTTAGCACTCAAAGTTTGGGATTTGGGAGAGCGTATTAATATTTTTTGGACTGTCTTAGACCATAGGAATAATGTGTATGAATTTTGAAAATGGGTGTAGTTCCCCTTTAAAGGTGCCCTGTGGTGTCTTTGACCACTAGTATCGCTGTGGAGCAATGTTTTGTTTTTTTTACAAGTGGGTCCTGTTTTGTTTGTATTGTGCATGCGCACGAGAAGCAGGAAGAGCACGGCGGCAACGCAATTCACAATCCTGCCTGATAGCAATGCGCCAACAAAGGCAAGAAAGAAATGGAAAAAATATAAACTATTTAGGATTTAATTATTTGTTTTAAAAGGTCGTTGTAAAAGGAAGGAAATGCCTTCAACACGTTTGTTAGACCTGAGGGATAAACATAATACATTTACATAAGAAACACTGTCTGCAAACACAGCTATTGTTTGTTTACAAAAACACTGAAAGTAACCTCGTGGAAATTTCATAAGATGGTTCAATAAGATTCAAATTAGCAGAGCTATCATTTACATCCATTGGATTCTTATATATGATAAACAGACTAAACAAGCTTCAATTTAAAGAACTTAGAGACAAATCTAAATATTGCACTGGTGTGTCTCTTACCTTCGTTTCTTTACACTCGGTGTATCTAATTGTAGTCTTCCACTTAACATTGATGTTAGGAAGAGTCCAGTTGATATGGAATTTACCCCCAGTTTTAGTGACTGTCCAGTTAAGGGCAGGAGGTTGCACTGCATGGAGACAGACATTACAGAGATTTAGTAACTACAATCCAGTCTTACATAATCATAAAATTATTACACAGGAACGGACTGTACACAAGGGCACACACATCTCCACACCACAATAACTGCTAACACATTTCCAAGAAAGGACAGGGAGCAACTTCTCTTAGAACTCTGAGACTGAATGGGGAAGTGCGACGTGTTTCAACAGAATGTCACTCTTGATAATAAATAAGTACTGGTTACTGCATACCGTAAGGCCTTATGTTGTCGGTGTTCAAGACATGCGTGTTGTTCAGCGTTCCATTAATCAAGATGTGGATTTCGTCTCTGTTGTCCGCCTCCAGATCACAACCAGTCCTGACGCCGTCGCTGTCATTGTACGATGAGCACTCTTGCACTTTTGGATCGGACTTGTCGTAAATAGATACAGAGCCATCACTACGCACTACCCTTGGAAAGATAGAGGGAAAAGGTTGTTTACTTTCACGTTGCTCACAATTTGTGCAATCCTAAAAGGAATAAATTAATAAAACAATTAATTAAATAAACCATTTAAATAAGCCCAGTTTTTCCCCGATTATGCTACTCAGACCTGGCCAAGAGGGAACATAAAACACCGTTCAATAAAGATAAGGGAGTAGTTGGACATTTAGGGAGGATCATTACCACTATTGTCTGTCTGTTGAATATGAAGCTACAGCCAGCAGATGGTTAGCTTAGCTTAGCATAAAGCCTGAAAACAAGGGGAAACAGCTAGCCTGGCTCTGCAGAGGTCACAAAATCTGCCTACCAGCACCCCTAAAGCCCATTCATTAACACAACACAATGCAATACAAAACCCAAAGAATAAAAAACACATTTCTAGGACAGCAGCAGTGACTTCCTGGTTGCCTGGCAGCCTCGGGTGGACGATAAGATTCCAGGAAGTCACTGCAGCCAGCCAAGAAATGTGTTTTTTATACTTTGGGAATAAATTACGTAAACTATTTCTTTAATCTGCAGAGTTTTCAAAACTTTAAAGAAGTTGATTTGGAAACCTGATTCTTATCCTACCTTAACAGGGAAGTAAACAAGCTAAGTAACCGTTTACATGTGGGACTAAATGGTTGTTGTTTAGTTACGTAATGGATAAAATCATAAATAATCTTGACATGTGAATTGTCCAGTCATCAGAGGCCATGAGCCGCAAAAAAACAACAACAAAAAACAACAACATAGGCCTATATACAGTATATTATTGTAAGACTTATTCCCTGTGACATTTCAGTGCATAGCCTACTAATATATTTTGCAGATTATTGATACAGCACTATATTGTAAGGATTTATTATGAAAATGGCAAAATGTAAATGTTCTTCCAAAATAGATTTAAGGAAATTCTTTATTTACCAGTTTCCTTAAGTACCATTATCTTAGTGAATGTAAAGCACTATTAGGCCTATGTGGCGTTCCTCAGAATCACCAGTGTGGGATGGACCTTTATAAGGTTAACTTCATTATACATTAGTTTTAGCTTCAGTCCAGCAGAATCCAACTGTGCTCGTTTTGACACAGCTGCAGTGAGGTCAAACTTAAGCTTTAGCTGAACTCAATCTAAACTGCCTCCACTAACCAGTCAAGTCTACAGTTTACAGTGAGGTCACAGTGACCTTTGACTTTTGAACACCAAAATCTAATCAATTCATCCTTGAGTCCAAGTGGACGTTTGTGCCAAATTTGAAAAAATGCTCTCAAGGCATTCCCGAGATATCACGAGAATGGGACGGACAACCTGAAAACATAACGCCTCCGGCCAAAAACAATACAAACCCACACATACCGATAGTAAAACCGAAGATCAGCATGTCTGTCTGGGAGCCAGGAGCAATGAGTTTGTCTGGTGGCATGGACGTAGCACTTCAAACCCACCACCAGGCCTGGGAGGAAATGAGACACACATCTTAGTAAGCAAACACAAATGCTAATGCAGTATATGGTTCAAAAAGCACATTTCTTTGTCTACTTAAAAGCATTCACACTTTGAGAACAAAATAGTGTTATTAAAGTTAATGGTGAGCAAAATTAGTTACCTTGGTAAAATAGGTCGACCTTGAACGGCTCACTACTTCTCTCTCTACAGACAGTTTTAATCTTCAATGGCCCAGAGCCTCTTTCCATCAAACCGTAGAACTCGGAGGTAAGGCCTTTGACATCCTGAATCCATGAAGAACAGAGAAACAGAGAAAAATAGAATTACCACCTCGCTGTTGTATGCCTCCGCCAACCAGTCAAGTTGTAGTTTACATCCATGTCTGTCCAAAATGTCATCACTTTATCATTTTATCCTGTTTGACGTTTGTGCAAAATTGTCATAATTAGGATATGAATTCTTGAGTTATGGCCAAAAACGGATTTTGTGAGGTCACAGTGACCTTCACCTTCGACCTTTGACAACCAAAATCGAATCTTGAATCTAAGTGGACGTTTGTGACAAATTTGAAGAAATTCCCGTTCCGTTCCGGCATTCCGGAGATATCTCATTGACAAGAATGGACCGGACGGATGGACGGATGTACGGACGGACGGACGGACGGACGGACAACCCAAAAACATAATGCCTCTGGCCACAGCCAATTCTGATGTACTTGTATTTTGATTTGATGCTACCTCTACGACTCAGAGGTTATCATTGCACTTTTTACTCCATTTCATTTATTTGACAGCTATAGTTGACTTTGCAGAATAAGATTAAACATATGATCAGCTTCTAAAATAGGATACATTCTTACATATTGAACTACCCAACTGTATATAAAGTAGTTAGAATTCTCCATCCTGCATTAAAATGCTGTGTATTTGCATAATAATAACAAAGCAATATACATAAGTATGAAATGTATAAAGAGTCATTTACTTTTGATAATTTAAGTACAGTTTGCCAATCATACTGCTGTTCTTTTACTTAAGTCAAAATGTTAATGTTGGGCTTTTACTTGTATTGGAATATATTTTACATTGTTGTATATCTGCATCTATTTAATTACTCCAGGTCCTGAGTACTTCTTCCACCACTAATTATAGCATCTGGCAAATTATTCTGATGACATAACTTTTTGTTTCTAGAGAAATGAGTGGTGTACATTGCTGTGTAAACACAGCGGTTGTCTATGCAAAGCTAGAGATGGTGTCAATTTTGGGAATAATGCCCAACAGTGTATAAATAGTGACCCTTGCACTGTGCTTACTGCAGTGCATTGAGATAATAATCTGAAAATATAAAATATTCAAATATTCAGAACTGCGTCAGGGATCCTCAAATAAAATTCAAAGATTGTTGTGGAGTTGCATTCATCAAACATTTAATGAAAAGCATGTATAGCTATTGAATAGAATTGCATTTTAAATAGATAAATACATGCATACTCACAGGTTCTTTCTCATTGGGGAGGATCACTTTATACGTGCAGTTTTCCATTGAATGTTGTGGTGGTTCCCAGGACAACTGTATACACAAATCAATCCATTGCAGTGACACTTTTTGTGGTGGTAAGATTTGGCCTTAGGTGGAGAAAGAGAAAGGAGAGAAACCTGAAATGTCAGTGTGCCTTTAATTTGCCTGTTGATTTGTGAACACAACCTGACTTCTCTTAGACTCCTTTAGTCTAGACTCGTCTAGTTTACAGCAGTCCAGTGGGGTTATTTGTTCATCCAGAGGGACAAATCTGCCTCAAGGAAATGACTGAACTGCCAAAAAATCTTTATGTAGACAAACTGCTGGCAAACATCTGCCCTCTTTGGAGAGAAAAGATAACTTTCCCACGCAGCTCGTAAAAAATAGCCACATTCATACTCACAGATCAAGTTTATGTTGTTTACTGTAGCCAATAAGAACTGGCAACAGTGCACATATTTTCTTTATCTTTAACCTTTCTATCAGTGAAGTTGGTTTTAAATTGGATATGCAACAGACATTGACTCCGGATCCCGCAGTGTCATCACCCCATGTTGGTAGGATCGTCAATAAATGACTATTTAAATAACACAATGACTAAGTTTTTTTCAATACCTTCACGGTGAATGAAAATATGTACTAAATTGGTCTCATGTTGCACTTATTTTGATTGCTAGTGTGTAATTCCTTTTATTTTGATAGAAAATAATAATCATGATTTTTCAATATCTTCCTTGTAATGTGACCCAGTGAGTCATGTATCAGTCACCTTCAGCAATTATGGACAAATGTCTTTTTGCCCCACCTTAAATTCTTAGAAATTAAGCTATATTTCCAGGTACAAATGTAGGACATTTATTTTGGAAATTTTCCAAATTGATACAGTAAAAATGCTTGATGTTGAGTGTATATAGTCAGAGTTATACTTAATTGAAATTCATCACTTAAGGTAAGGAACTATGTACCAGTGTGTTTTTACAGTACCTCAAGTTTCAGAAACTGAGGCATTTCAAGGTAGAAATGTGGGACTTTTATTTTGGAAATTCTCCAAATTAATACAGTTAAAATGCTTGATTTTGAGTCTGTAGTTCAAGTTGTTCTAAACTTAAATGTATCAGTCAAAGTAAGGAATTATTTTTTTTATTTTTTTCCAGCAGTCAAAGAATATAGAATATAGAATTTAGAATATAGAATATAGAATATAGAACATAGAATATAGAATTTAGTTTCCACACAATTTTGTGTTTTTTTATTTATTTATAAGGGATACTTCCTGTAAATTGTATCAAATCAATGTTATTTCTGTATTTTTTTTTATATGACATTCATGTAGTTCTTCATTGTCACAAATGTCTTTCCTCTCTCTTAAGACTGTTTTGTCTTGATCAACAGCGCAGGTGACGTCAGTGCTGGGAAACACACAGTAACTTCGGCTAAGCTCTGTCAAAATTGGGAAAAGTTTCCAAGGAAGCAGTTCATAACACAAAAGGTTAGGAAAATGACAGAAAAAACACAGAATTAAAGTATATTTTCTCACCTTGTTGGGATGAAACAGTTAGAAAGAGGCAGCTTAAAACGAAAAAGTCCAAACTTTGAAACATCCTGATCATCCACCTCTGAGTCCTTTGAGTTGAGTTCTTGAGGACACAACCTTTTCCTTTGACTCTTACCGACTGTTGTCTGCTGTCCAGTCTGCCTGTCACTGTTTGTAAGAAGTTGCACAGCAAATGTCGATGTTTTAAATACGACTTTCGCCTTTCCCTGGAAGGCAGCATGACAACTGTTGGGATGCTGGAAATAGGCGGAGACTGAGTGCTTCCCTTTTTTTTTGCACGAATGCATGCACACACACGCACACATCCGATTAATCACCTTCATTACACATGTTGATGCCATTTTTTTTCACTAAAAGTATCGACAATGTGTTTTTGAATAGATTTATGTAGCAAAGTTCTGCATTCCTTTCCCACAAAGTCACTCAAGGACACTTCTAGATGAACTAAAGAGAAACTATGAATAAATATCAGAATCAGAAATACTTTATTCATCCCTGGGGGGGGGAAATTGAGTTACATTTTGCTCCCAATCTAGAATATAAATATAAATATAGAAATAATAAATAATATTACCAGACCATGCAAGTAAAATGGGGCAACAGTGTCTCAGCCTCATTTGGGGTAAGCAATGGTGTCAGACAAGGGGGAATTTTTTCCCCAAATCTTTTTAATTTATATATTAAAGGAGACTGTTTGTAAGAATCAGAAATGCTTGTTAACAGCGACACCTGTTGCCGTTAAGTCGACGAAAGTCAGCGTTGGGCTCGCACTTGCTTGCTCTAAATAGACATGAACGAGCATCGATCAAAACAGTGAGGCGACACACGTCAGCTAAAACCACAATATCACTCTATATTTCACCTGTGTTGTGTGTTCTGTCTTGTGTTACACAAAATCCCACCGACAGAATTAGCACAACACGCCGAGACTGTCTCTCTCACTCGCTCTCTTCTTTACCGTCACCTCCTCCTGGAGATAAATTAACGGAAAGCTGCCGATACCGGAGGTTTCTGGGCCTCTAACAGGTCCGAACGACAGGAGAGCACAAAACTCTCAGCCCAAAAGAAAACAAGAGAAAAGTCCCGTTAGAGAAATCAACGAATGAGGCAAGAGCCGCCGATGCTGTGGGTTGCGTGCGGCGGTGCGGCTCGTCGTTGCAGCAGCAGCCAGACGGCCGCCTCGCCAGGAGGAGAGCGAGTGATAGACGGTGTGTTGCGCTAATTCTTGTCTCATTTGTGGTCTGATGAACAGTAAATTCATCTGAGCTGGTTTGAAAAATTAAGCAATCTGGTTGGCAAATTTCCCTGACTATTAACCAAACCGCCATTCTCTGCTTGAGAAAGAACCGTTAACCAAAAAACAGGAAGTAAAACTGTCTGGAGAGGAGGCTTTCAGCAGAATAGATCCTCTTTAAGAAGAATTTAAAAAACATACCTAATGGCACAGAACACCAGCCTACCTTCAAAGAGGACATAATATCTGACTATATGACCAGTAATAAGGAATTTTCTTGGTCATTGATTTTCATTTATGTTCTCAGTCACTGTATACGCTGTTTTTATTATTTTGACTATAGTGTGGATGCCTGTTGTCATTGTTATTATCATCATTAGTTTTATTGTTGTTGATTTATTGCTTTTTTTGTTGTTTGTTTTTTGTTCCCTTTTGCCCTTGGATTTGTAATTTATATTATGTTGTAATGTTTACTTGTGTGGACCCCAGGAAGAGTAGTTGCTACCTTGGTTAGTGGCTAATGGGGATCCAGATAAATAAATGAATAAATAACCAGCAGCACGTCATCACAAACATTTTCACTTTCTCTTTCTTTATTCTCTGTTAAAGCAGCGGGAAATCGTCGCCAACCGCCCAACAATAAGTGTCTGCAAATGTAACAAAGCAACAAGAGACAAAAAAATAAAAAAGAAGCTTTCCTGGGTTTAAGGAAGGAAGAGTGTATGACTAATGGTGACATGGCGTTTTGGATTTGGGTGTGAGCAAACAAGATCACATCACACAAATGAACAGACTGACAGGTTGAAATGTGGTTAATGTGTGCTCTGCTCTAGTATTGTTCTCTTTGCTAGAAAAAAGGTGTGCACAAACTAACTACATATTTTAAGTTTAGGGATCACTATGTGCTTTCCATTTATTGCTTCCTGCCCATTGTCTTGCTGCCATGTCGACAGTCATACTGCCAGTTGCTCGTCATTCCAACAAACCAGACTCACGCCGTGCTAAGACATATGCCTCTTTTATTTCTCCCACCTTCTTCCTATTTGTATTCTCTTGTCATCTCTTACAGTAGATTTGTACAACAGATATCCAGCTCCTCTTACCAGTAGGAGAGCTCCCTTTAAATACAGTAGTCCTCCACTCTATCCAACCAAACACACGGCCCGCCCTCATCCTCCTCTTCCTCCCCAGTGCTCAACAGGAGGATATCAGCACAGTGCAGGCATGAGAATACTTTCTTGTCCTGCTTGTATTTCCGGGTCCATAAGCCTTGTGGCTTTATTTTAAGGCATAGCTCTGAGGATTCATTTCCTTATCCTGTATGAGACAGGCCTCAGCAGCGTACCTTAAAAAGTGAATAGCAGCTGAATATCTTGTTTGTTGCCGACCTCTAGTGGTTGAAGTTCTTCTCACAGAAGCAGCTCACTTCTCACCACACCTGTTAGACGTGCAACAGACGTTTATACCAGAAGAGGTCAGTGGAAGCAAGCATTTCAGTTACTCTGTAAAAATGTTCCCTGATGAATTCGCCCAGAGCGGAAGTCCAGCTGCACTGCAGGCGTCACAGCGTATGTGTACATGTCAGGAGTTTTCTCTGTTTTCGGTAACAAGGGTGATTTTGCAGGGTTCGATGGGTTCTGGCACCGGCGTGTACAGACTCCCTGTTGTGGTCTGAAAAACAGAAGAGAGCAATGAGTTGTTTGTGAGAGCAGGTGAGTAGCAGAGTGTTTGTATTATGCCTCCACGGAGGCATTATGTTTACGTCACATTCTTGTGATATGCAAATAGGGGGAATTTCTTAAAAATGTGGCACAAACACCTGGATCCACTCCACTTGGATTCAAGGATCAATTTTGGTTGTCAAAGCCAAAGGTGAAGGTCACTGTGACCTCACAAAATCCGTTTTTTTTTGGGCCATTACTCAAGAATTCATATGCTAATTATCACAATTTCCCACAAATGTCTAACAGGATAAAATGTGATGACATTTTGGACAGACATGGATGTAAACTGCAACTTGACTGGTTGGAACGCTTTAAAGGAATTTCTTCAAATTTGGCATAAACATCCACTTGGACTCAAGAATGAAGTGATTACCATTTGGTAGTCAAAGGTCACTGTCACCCCACAAAACACGTTTTTGGGCCATAACTCAAGGCTTCATATGCTAATTATTAGTGATGTCTGGCGCTGTGCCGAGGCTTCGGAGCGTGTGTCGAGTAATCCAGTAAGTTTTCTGTGAAGAGCGTATTGAGGTTTGTATCGTTTTAGACCGATGAAGACGTCCGAAACGCAGTTGAGAACTTATTATTCTTGAATAAAAATGAAAAATGTCTCCCATCTATCATTTTCCTATACCTACACAAGCACATTCACTGCCCTCTGCTCAGTTAAACCACTGCCACAAATCAGGAATATATCTGCCTGTTTTACACTCTTTGACCAACAGGTGGTGTTGTGTGCACATGAAGCCTCATGAAGCCATATGACAATTTCACACAAATATCTAATAGCATAAAATGATGACATTTTAGACAGACATGGATGTAAACCACAACTTGACTGGTTGGCGGAGGCATACAACCGCGAGGTGGTAATTCTACTTTTTTTTCCTACCTTAAGTTCTTTGTTTCCGTTCATCATCATTTCCTTGAATATTGCTGAAGGATCTGGTATGATGGGGCAAATAATGGAGCTGTGCCTGCAAACACACACGACGACAGAAATCAACAACCAGCATGCAAAGTTTCCACCTCCAAAATATAGGAATATGTCAACAGGGAGATGTTTTTGTCTCAGAAAAACAAACATAATTTTGCTTTTTTAGAACCAGATATTGAACTTTTATGTGGAAAAATCATATCAGACGCAGATTATTATTCAAAGCAAAGCATTAGTATATGTCTTAAAATATGTCTTGGAAGCCCTAAATGACTTCGTGCACAATGAACATTCCTTTCCTATGATACTCACCTTTAAACACCTCCCTATCTGTGCCTGAAGGTGGGGCGGGTATCTTAACTATGTTCCACCCACACGCTCACTCTGTCCTCTAATTAAACCCTAAAGCACTCCAGTGGCAGCGCTCTCAGTAAGCCAGGTGCAGTTAAAAGTAAAGGCAACTTCCTGTGACTTCTAAGTTTCAGAGTTTGCCTACTGGTGGCATGCTCAAGCCACCAGGATGATTAGGTTAAAGGGATAGTTTGGGTGTTTTGAAGTGGGGTTGTATGAGGTACTTATCCATAGTCAGTGTATTACCTACAGTAGATGGCGCTCGGAAAGCCCTCCAGTTTGGAAAAACAGACAGGACTACCAGCACAGGTGCAAAGCAATATGCTGCTGTGGACGGAGTTAGCAGCAAAATCAATATCAGTTTAAGTGTACACCCCTTCACCTTGCCGTCAGACAGCCCTTTCCGTTGGGGAACTCAAGCCATTATCCTCCAAGCCACCAGACTTCTTTGACAAAAACAATAATTTTACCTCGCAGAACACAGGAGTTGCTGGTCTACCGCTGCCTTGATCAGTTATTAGTTTGTGTTATTGTGTGACTTTGGTGAATCCGAACTAACTCTTTAAAACACCAAAGTAACACAATAACACAAACAAACCAACCAATCGAGGCAGCGATAGACCAGCAACTCCTGTGTTCTGTGAGGTAAAATTACTGTTTTTGTCAATGGAGTCTGGTGGCTTTGAAGAGAGCATAGATGGATATAACAGCTTCACTTTCCCGTCAGAAAGGGCTGTCTGACAGCAAGGTAAAGTGGTGAAAATATTCTAAATATAGCATACATTTAAACTGATATTGATTTTTTTAGGTTGGGTAAAACCCGTTTTGCTGCTGCCCCTGTCCACAGCAGTACATTGCTTTGCTCCCGTGCTGGTACTCCTGTCTGTTTCTCCAAACTGGGGGGCGTGCCGACTGTCATCTACTGTAGGTAATACACTGACTATGGATAAGTACCTCATACAACACCACTTCAGAACACCCGAACTATCCCTTTAAAAGGGCATTCGTGCACAACATATTTCGTGACAATCTGGTCACCAAATCACCCTTTCTGTTGCACAGAGGTATATGCTTTACAACATCCACTCTCGAAATAGATTGCAAAATTCTGGTAATGTGGGCAATCTATGAAATGTACTTCGTACAGTCGGGCCTACTGTTCTGTTTCCGAATCATACCTCCTGAAGCAGTAGCAGGACAGAATCATGCAGACAGACAGGATGATGGGGATGACGATGGCAACCACAGTCAGCGTCTCATCAGGAGGCTCATTTGTACCTGTGATGAAGAGGAGACACATTTCCTTCAGCTTTCAAGAGTGTTGCAGCATATAAAGAAGTGGAGAAACTTCCAAGGTCATTGCAATAAATACAATGATTTCTTTTGTCATAAAAAGCATCAGTTCATAATGTCTATGTGCAGGAAACCCACCAAACATGACATGCATGACAATATCCCTCTAAGACCGTTGGGATCCAGACAGACATTACTGTCGTTAAGAGGCTGCAGCAGGCTCAGTCTTAATGCTAGATTGAAGATTCTGGTATCATATGAAGCTAGAAAACCTAAGGAATCCATTGGTACCTATCATGTCATGTTAGCTTTTCTGGGAAGAGGCTAAATAATGCTCCAAATTTAGGCTACATTATAGCAAGGGAAAACTGGCATGGCCATTTTCAAAGGGGTCCCTTGACCTCTGACCTCAAGATATGTGAATGAAAATGGGTTCTATGGGTCAAGGGATCCTATGACAAATATAGTCTGCAAGAAAAAGTCCATCTCAATGTGTCATTTAGTAATAATTGAGTTGATATAAATGTTGTTTTAGTGCACCTAATGAACTCTGAGATACGACGGAGTATTAGGGCCACATTGAGGAAAAATAAATACATCTCAGATTTCGAGAATAAAATCATAAGTTTACGAGAAAAAAAGTTGTAATATTATAAGAATAAAGTCGTAAGTCTAAGAGAAAAATATCGGAGTATTATGAGAATAAAGTAATAATATTATAAAGTAGTAATTTTACGTGTTATTTTAGAGGGGAAATAGAGCAGCGTGTGTGAAAATGAGGAACGTGGACCATCTTGTGAAGTTATACTTTAGTTTAGGTTTCACAAATAACCAAATGGCTCATCATCACCACATTATCATCATTTTCAGGACCTTGAAAAGATTGTTTCCAAAGCAAGAACCACACGGACCTGATGGGGAAACTGCCTCTTTTGTGGAGGAGGAAATGTTTTTCTTCCTCGTAATATTATGACTTTATTCTTGAAATCACCGATTTCTTTTTCCCCTCCATGTGGCCCTAATACTCGTACTGAGAAATCAGTGTAAGTATAATTGTTTGGGCTGTTACCATAATGTACAACATCGCTGAAGTCGCTGGATACTGTCAGGCAATCTGCACCCGCGCTGACTTTGGATTTGAACTCGTAACGGCAGCTTCTATCGTAGATGATCTGCATCTGATGCGTCTCTCCCTGTTGTATCGTTTGATTCCGACACACCTAAAAAATGGTAAGCACACAAAACCAGTGTTGCACTTTGTCAGGTATACAGGAACTATGTGACTTTAACATTTTAGGGTCAATTTGACTACTTACTTCGGGCTGTTTGCACCGCTTGTAGCAGACCTTGTATACCCAGCTACAACCTATTCCGATCTCTGGAGGTGTCCAGCTCAGATTGAGGTGATCTCCAACTTCTCTGATGCTCATCTTAGGTGAATGTATCTCTGAAGAGATTGTAAAAGGACATTACTTTCCACTTATACTCTGCAGCAAAAGACTAAAAACAAAAAAAGTATTTTAACAGCAAATGTTTTCTATTTTTTTCATCAAACTATTAGAGGTAACACCAACCATGTTTAGCTTTAAAGGAGCTTGACTTATTTCCAAAGTCCACATGCACACAGATGTCAACGCCGGCGTCAGCTTTCAGGACACAACCATTCCTCGTCGCACTGCTGTAAGGCTGATCACACGTTTCTAAACGCTTATTGTCAGGGGCTCCACAAATCCTGTAATGACAAAATGAACAGGTGCTCAGAGAAATTGAACAGCTGAAACACGTTTCTGCAATCCCTTCAGTCGCCACTAGATGTTCATAAAGCCCACAGATTATCTGCTCCCTATTAATATCTGTGTGTGGACTGAGCTCTTTCATGCAGAGATCACAATATCCTGGCGCTAAGAGGCTGGATGCTACAAACGAAGATATGAGGGGATATTTTTCTGTTAAAAATAATCCCATTTAAGGCCTGTTGTTCTGTTCTATTCACTTGATTAAATAAAAACAAACTGCTGCTACATGATTTGACCAAAGTTACTTGTGTTAATTTCTGTGGTAACCCTCTGAGACCCACAATAGAGCCGTTTATGTCTTCTTTTAGGGGGGGTACAGGGGGTCTTTAGGTGGAGATAGCAGGTCAACAGTAGATGTCACATAGAAGTGGTGTACATCATCCGAAAGCTGGGAACCTGAAGATTAATTTGAGATGCAGCTCAGCACTGTGTGTCAAGTTGTTCTAGTCATAAATCAGATATAAACATGAATGAATTCATTTAAATAAATTGTAAAAGTGTATAAAGGTTTAGAACATTATGATGGAAGTATATGATGGTCATTCCCATGTTCACTTGTGTCTCATAAACTGTTGCAGCACTTTTTGGGTTGATGCTATTTGTAACACAGATTTGATGCTTAATTTAACCTTTTCTACCACTCGAGAATTGATAAAAATGATCAATAATCCCTCCAAAATACCACATTAAGACACCAAGACCTTGAGGAACACCATAGAAAAAGACATGCTGTGATTTGAGATCAGAAACTTTTGACATTTGGAGATTTCTGCAGGAATTGCATTATTCGACGATTGGATGGCGGGCGCTTCTGTTGTGTAAACTGCTCAGAAACCCCCTTATTGTCAATCTAGCTAGGAAAGCCATCCATCCTCTGAATGCTCTAGGTCTCTAGTTTGTGGCTGTAAAGTTTCATGAGGCTGTGATTATCCTAGAGGTCACCACAGGTCATTTTATACAGTGAGGTCAAGTATCAAAAAATGGTCTCACTACAATGAAATTGCTCCCATGGGGACTAACATCATCACACATGAATACAGTTGGGCTCATTGGATCCACAAGACTCTCAGCTTTACAGTGATACCCAATTCATGTAATTCCAAGACTGTTTAGGGACCCCAGTATGCAGAAATATTTATACACACTATTATTTTGTGGCGTTGCTGTGATGCTCACCTATAGGAGAGGTTAAACGATTGACTTCCTGGGGTCCAGGAACAGTTCCTTTCATTGAGGGAGGTGAAACATCTGATGTCCTTCACTTCGGCTGCACAGCACAAAAACAAAGACGTCACATACATGTAGCAAGATTCATATATGACTTAAATGCATCATGATGTACAGTTTCAGCTCTCTGCTTCTTACCTCGGGGCTTTTTGGCTTCAATGGTAATGTTCATGATCGTGCTGTGATTCCTACTGTTGCAGGCTAGAGGGCCAAGTCCAGCGGTCCAAACGAAGTACGTCCAGCGATCAGAATTGGTCTCTTCTGTGAGAAGCATTTCTGTGAAATTTCTCCATTTCTTGCAATCCACAGACTGGAGGGAGAACAACACAGGCTTCAATGACAGCTATGCTAACATATATTGAAACACTCCAACCACCTCGGGATGGAGGTCTGCTAGGAACGAATAAACAACGCAGTAGTGTGGTCATGCATCTTCAAGAAGGGACAGTTTGGAAAAGTTCTTATTGTTTGTGCGTTCCATAAAACTCACACATTCACATCTTTTTTTTGCATATTATTTGTCTTCATAACTTAACAACATTATATATTGCTGTGATTTCACAGTAATTCATGGTTTGTATTTATGGGTCTTTCTGCAACTACGGTCACTTTTAACTCTCCCAAATTAAAAAAATCAACCTCTGTGAATATTAATTTTGACCATCAGACTATGTAATACATATAAACAGGTACACACAATTTAAAATAAATTACAATAAAGATTTTAATCTGTAACAGGTTTATTTTTTATGGTTTTCATCACTTGTTCTTACTAAATGCCCTTAACTACCGCAACACTACAATAACGTTCATTTTTAGCATTTTCCTTATGTTAAATTTGATATTATTTTGAAAACATTTAAATTAATTTTCATCAAGCTTTGTGCATCGTTGTAAATATTGATATAAAAAAAATAAGGGATTTCTTGATTTTCTCTACACCCTGAAAATGTAGACAGTAGACGGGTACTTTCCTTCCCTTACCTCACCCCAACCTTCAGACCCAAACCAGAACATTTGGCATTTAGGCTGTCTGTTTAGATTCAGTTTGGAAAATTCAAGTTTCTATAGGAATTTTTTATAACCTGAACAAATCCAAATTATGGTTTGGCTACTGTACAGTCGATAGAGGAGTGTCGAACTAGGTGACTATAAGGGATAGAACGGAGTTGATGACTAATGTTCTGTGAAATGTTGTTCCACGTGCCCTTAAAACATGACACATTTTCCTCTTAGTCTTCATACACAAAAAATATTTAAAAAATGTTGTTTTTTATGACACATATTGCAATTCTAATGTCCGACAACACCTAAAGCTGTTGCGTAAATTACATTTATGCTAATATTGCAGATAACTGGCAGCTAGTAAGGTCTGCTACGTTATAATATACATGAATTTAACTGTAATTTAAAGTTATTTTTTAATGTAGTATGCCATTTCTGATGATGACGTTCGCATGTACGGTGGCTCTGAGGTGTCAAACAACCCTCTATAGCGTTTTGACAGACGCGAAAAGAACACAGAAAATCAGTTGGTTGCAATCTGAAACCACACCACAAGATCAAACCACAAAATCCTACACACTGTCCCTTTAAGAGTGTGTTTTGTTGTCATGAGGAAGAGTAATCTTATGGTCTATTAATAATCTAATCAACATACAATAGCCGACTCTGAAATCTGGATACCAGAGATTCTTTGTATGCATAGTTAAGGAAGATTCTTCTAAATTGTTCCTTCTAGTGAATGAATGAATGAATGAATAAATAAACCAATGAATGAGTAATTAAATAAATAATCAAATACATGACATAAAGTAAAACGTTTGTCTGGCAGTGAAGTAATTTAAAGGTGCATGTGATGTAAGCTTTTAGTGAAGTGGAGGTAACAACCTAGAGACCACCCAAATACCCAACAGACCCAGATTCATCATGTTTCTTACAGAAGTTTTTTCATCATCGTATTTGTACCAGACGTCACGGCCCGACAGACCGTCGGGCTCCAGCCAGGACACGTTCACCGTAAAGTTGTCGAGCCATACAACTTTCAGATTTCTGGGTGGAGGAGGCCAATCTGTAGGACAAGAAATTAAAAAAAATAATTAATAAGCTGAAGAATTGAAGACACTGTTAGGAAAAAAAGATTCATAGGAGGATAGGTTATCATTAGCCTGAATTATTTTTACATTTAGGCCATTATTTGCGACGGAGAATTAGGGCCACATTGAGGGGGGAAAAAATCTGAGATTTTGGGAATAAAGTCATAATATTACGAGAAAAAAGTCTTAATTTAATGAGAATAAAGTCATACTATTTCAAGAAAAAAAAAAGGTCGTAATATTACGAGATTCTCATAATACTGCGACTTTTTCTCTCGTAGATTTATGACTTTATTCTCCTAATATTACCACTTTTTTCTCTTAAACTCATGACTTTACTCTCATAATATTATGACTTTTTTCTCATAATCTTCTGACTTTATTCTCATAATTATTCACATTTCACCGTATTTACTACGCTACGCCCAACGGGGAAAAATTACCACAAAGTCACAAGGTGACCACATTGAATTTGTCTGTAAAAAGACAAAACAAAGAATTTACTTTCTCCGCCGGCTCAGGTCTTTTGGGGCGAGTAAACAAATTCGTCTTTTGTTTTTTACTACTGTGATTATGAATGTTCTACAGTATTGTTATACTACATGGTACAAGAGTTTGTCCACTACTTTAAAGTCAAAACTGCTTCACCAAATGAAAATCTGCTCAAAGATTGTAGGTCAACCCCCTTGAGAAATTCTATGAATCAGCCTATCATAATAACATATTAAGGCTGGCTAACACCATCGTCTCTGACCCCAACCATGTTTTGAACAGTGACTATCAATTATTACCATCAGATCGGAGATACGATTTAATAGGGTTAGACTGAAGCACTCTTTTGTACACCAGTCAATCCTAAAACTAAATATGGAGCCTAATAATCCCAGATCAAATGTACGTTGAAGGGCCCTGAATATCGTCTTCTGTGATTGTAATGTTTAAATGTATGGAACCTTGTTTCTTGTCTTTGTCCTTTCTGTGATGTTGCAAATGGAACTGTTGTGATGCAAAACAAATTTCAGACCTGTCTGACAATAAAGTATTATCGTATTATCGTTATTGTATCGTAAACTGTGCAGATTTTAGCGGAATATAAATTAGACAGACGTTAAATCTAAATTGTAGATTACCTCTCAGCCTTGGTAACGTGTCCCACATTGTCCCACAGAAACATACTCTCATAACGACCGATAACGCACATTAAATGAGCTGGTAACAGTCCGAATCGGGTGCGTCAAAGTCTTTGGGGTTTTACTTTGTAAAACAGTGGCATGAGTGATTCTACGACAGAGTATTAGAGCCACATTGAGGAAAAATAAATAAATCTGTGATTTCGAGAAAAAAAGTCGCAATATTACGAAAATAAAGCCATAAGTTTACGAGAAAAAAAGTCGTAATATTACGAGAATAAAGTCAGAAGTTTACGAGAAAAAAGTCATAATATTATGAGAATAAAGTCAGAAGTTTACGAGAAAAAAGTCATAATATTATGAGAATAAAGTCAGAAGCTTACGAGAAAAAAAGTCGTAATATTACAAGAATAAAGTCAGAAATTTAAGAGAAAAAAAGTCGTAATATTACGAGAATAAAGTCAGAAGTTTACGAGAAAAAAGTCGTAATATTACGAGAATAAAGTCAGAAGTTTACGAGAAAAAAAGTCGTAAAATTATGAGAATAAAGTCAGAAGCTTACGAGAAAAAAAGTCGTAATATTACAAGAATAAAGTCAGAAATTTAAGAGAAAAAAAGTCGTAATATTACAAGAATAAAGTCAGAAATTTAAGAGAAAAAAAGTCGTAATATTACGAGAATAAAGTCAGAAGTTTACGAGAAAAAAAGTCATAATATTATGAGAATAAAGTCAGAAGTTTACGAGAAAAAAAGTTGTAAAATTATGTGCATAAAGTCAGAAGTTTAAGAGAAAAAAAAAGTGGTAATATGAGAATAAAGTCATAAGTTTAAGAGAAAAAGACGTAATATTACGAGAATAAAGTCATGGGGTCTTGGGATCTGGTCACCCTACTTGTGAATCGATGATAAAAACCTACTAGTGGGTGCAGCAGGGCCCTGCTGACCCACATCTATGAGGCGTATAACCACTGATAATTCACATTTAATGACATTTAATGACATTTAATGACGCGTCTCGACACCGCTCATATTTAGGAGGTTAAACCAGACATTATTTTATAAAATTTAAAATAGAAAAAAAAGCTACGTCATGAAAGACAATTCACTTCCGTCTGCACATAGCAACCAAACACTGCAGTCAAGTGTGTAGGCTTATCTGACGCACTTCATCATTTTTGTTGCGCGTCTATTTCCCAATCACGGTAATTGATTGGTGAGTTGTGGCTCTTAATCTCTCATAAAACACTTTTCCTTTGCAGGTTTTTTACTGAATGTCCCAAAATATATTTACATTATATTCCTATAAATAAAAATAATAATAAAATGATCTTACATAATCTCAGTGTATAGGCAAACCAATGTATTGAAAATCCAGATAAAATCACCATTGGAACATAAAATTGTCCTCAGATTTGACATCTGTAAGACTAGTTAGTTATGCACATTGGGATTTTTAACATGAAAGAAAACTTTGCTTGAGATGTCAATAATGATGAAAGGATGTTGTTTTTTTGCCTATTGTTTTTGTTTTTTTTCCTTTTATTATTTTGAGATTTAAATTGGTTGAGTTTACAGGTGCATCCACTTAGAATTTTCTTAACAAATTAAAATAAAAACTGTAAAATTGCAAGAAAAGAAATATTTTTTATATCCTCGAAAGAGATCCAGGAAATGGATTTTTTTCAGTTCACTTTTACTAACTTGTCTCAGTCTGTTTTGGCACCATATTGTCACATTTTCAACATATTGCAAGTTTTAATATAAACCAGTTCACTGTAATTGCAAAATAGAGGCGCAACCACATCTAAACAAGTTTGTAAAAGGTAGAAAATTCTGTTATTATTGAGCAGCCAAATTAATATCTGTCATTTAAACTCGACATAAATAGTGTTTGTGTATTGATAAGACTTTTTTCTCTCTCTCTCTCTATCTATTTGTGACTGTCAAGTATTTATCCCAGTAAAATCCTCATTATGTACTAATTACAGAACAGGTACTGTCTCAATAATAGGAACATTTTTGAATTAATAAATTAAGCCATAAATCTCAGTAAAATGAGAGAATAAATCAATCAATACATCAATCTTTTTTTTTAATGACACTGAAAGTGCGTCATAATCACCTCCTAATTGAACTCTGATCTTTTGACTAAAAAACCCTTTATCAATAATTACAAGGTTAATGAAGTCAGCTTTTTTTACCTGCTTTACAGTGGCACACCATCATCATCATTATCACCATAATGAAGGTTAAAAAAGCGACAAAGTCCCGAGGAAGAGTCATGTTTGTCGTCGTGCGTCTTGGAGCGTTTAATCCTGTTTGGAGACGCGTAAAGTCCACAAGGTCCTTAGGGAAACTGCTCCAAGTAATAAAAAAAAAAACACCTTCTAACAGGTAATGTTACTGTTTATAAGAAGAAAAAGTGAAAAAGAAGAAAACACAAGAGGAAATGGGAAGTAAAGAGTCACCAAAAGCACCTTGATAGTCCTCTACAGGCGCTCCTGCTCAGTCTACCAGGAACAGCAGGGAGGAGCTGGTGAGAGAGAGAAAGTGGGAGGAAAGATGTGATGGTGACACGGAGTCACCTTAATCATCAAGGGGAGGAGTCTGGAGAAGGGGAGGATATATATATATATATATACATATATATATATATATCTATATGTATATACATATAGATATATATATATTTTTTTTATATATTGCAAGACAAAAGACAATACATTAACACAACAACAAGAGGACGACAAGAACAGTGAAGACAGGCCAGTTAGCACATTTCTGTGTGTGCCTTGGGTTGGGTCTATAGAGTGGATACATGGAGAGAGGAGAGGTTAGTAAAAATATATATATATATACATACATATACATACATGCATATACACATATAAATATACAAATTAAAAAATAATAATGAGTAAGTAGTTAAAGGGACTGTTTGTAACTTTCAGAAATGCTTGATAACAGCGACACCTGTGGCCGTTAAATCAACGAAAGTCAGCGTCGGGCTCGCGCTTGATCGCTCTACATAGACATGAACGAGCATCGCTCAAAACAGTGAGGCGACACACGTCAGCTAAAAGCACAATATCACTTTATATTTCATACTTCATATTTTCACCAGACGAAGGTCTCTCCATGAATCACTGTTGACCCTAGTGTTGGCTTTTCCTGCTTCAGCCTCTGGGGCTGAAGCAGGAAGAGAAACGTTATCGTCTCCCGACTGTGCCCGCAGGGAGACACTGGCACCCGGGCGGAGACGATAACGTTTCTCTCTGCGGAGCCCCGTCACTTCACAAGACACGGAAAACCTCTGTTGGTCTGGAGGAGCTGCAGCAGTTATTTCTGCACAAACGTCCACTGTACATTCACTTGATATTCTCAGAATTACTAACTCTTCTGCAGTGTGTAGTGTGCGCGCATGCACGTGTAGAGGTGGAGCTAGACAGCGAGAACACGTGCGTTGTGTGAGTGAAGGCAAGCAGGCAGAGACTCCGGCCACACGCGAGTGCGCATATACGAGCGCGCATGGGATCCCGGCCCGGTAGATTTATACGTGTAAAAAGTTACAAACAGTCCCTTGATAGATCCTGGTACTGTTTTGGAGCGGTGTAATATAGGCCACTTACCTGTGAGCTAATGTCAGATTGAGTAAGTAAGGCAACCTGTTAATTTTGAGAAGAAGTGTTTGTATATTTTGTTAAATTGTATTAATTTATGTTTGTTATAATTAGGTACCGGATGGAGAATGTTAAACAGCCTTAAGAAGCCGATGCATTAATAACGTAAGATGACTACGTACCTCTTATTTTTTATTACTAATTGTGGTAAGCATGGTAATATATTGATTTAATTTGTTTATTGTGCAGAAAAATCATCCATATCTTCATCCCTTATCCATCCTTCAACCTCCACCCATTAACCTCTCTGAATAAATGGTTAACTGGCTCTTGGATCCTGGTGTTTAATGTGCATCCCAGCTAGAAGTTCAATGGTCCAGCATTAATACTTTCAAACAAGGCAACAATGATCTAACTTAGGCCTAGTCTTTTTTTCACCAACCCATAAAACACTGTGCGTAAAGAGTTAAAGGCGCTCTCTCACTCTCTCTCTTAATGAAAGGCACACCGCGCATGCTTGGGATCTTAAGTGCGATATGCTCCAAACCACCAAGTATCCATCCATTCCTCCAGGAAGTCGTCAGGCTCTGGATGACTCTGTGAATCAATAAACGGATTAACTTTATGGTTAATGGCTTCATGCAGCAACAAACAGCACAAGAGTGCACAGTAGCAGCCTACAAACTGATGGTACAAAACATACTGTACGTTTGATCTCAGCTGCATTGTTTTATGACAAGCTTGATCCATAAATGAGTGAGCAAGTTTTCACTTCAACACCTCTTATATGAAGACATTAATTGTAATCTTAAAGTGGTTACTCCAGCAATATTTTTTATAAAGTTTTATAGTCATAGGGGACAGATTAAAGAAAAAAGAATGGTTAATATAATGGTTAAAATATCCTGGCTTTTAGCCCAGTAGTACGAGTCATGCTTCAGAAGTGTTGGATCGTACACTACCCATAATGCAAGCGTTAGCAAGCTGTGACGACAGCGTGACCGAGCGGACGCTACTGCGCCTGCTCCATGGGCCCAATGGATGAAGAAGATCACCGGAAGATCCGGGTACTTTTCCACTAGGAAGTCAAGCCATTTTGGCATCATGCGCCCCGCCTCCAACGCTGTATACAGTTCTCTTAATACATCCATGGTTGGGCCCCTTAGTTCCACCTAATAAACATTTTAAAGGGACTGTTTGTAACTTCTTACACGTATAAATCAATCAGGGTCGGTGTCCCATGCGCGCTCGCGTGTGGCTACGCTGTTCAGACTCAGACTCCAACACAAACTACACGGAAGCACCAAAACCGCAAAGTTTTATCTAGTGAAGCCCGTCTTGCAAAACAGTGTTGGCCAATTTCTGATTCTTACAAACAGTCCCTTTAAGGGGTTACTCCAGCAATTTTTGTATAAAGTTAGTCATAAAGTTTGGGGGCTCACAAGGGACAGATTAAAGAAAAGAAAGGTCAAAATCAATGCAGCAGAGGCCAAAATATCCTGGCTTTTGATCCAGTAATATGACTCATGCTCCAAAAGCGTTGGATCCTACACTTCCCATGATGCAACTCAATGATTTTCATACATTCTTGTGGCTGAATGGGAACAAGCTGACAGTCCATATGAACACAGAGCCGGCTCTAGCCACCTTTTGGTGAATTATAGGTGAAATTTATCATCTCCAAACTCTCAATAAGTTTTTCCAGGTTTTATTGGAAAATGGCTTTACAAAGTAAGTTTGACAAGCAGCTGCACTTCAGTATACAATGCAATAAAAATGAAAAAAAAAATCTCTCTGCTAGGACAGATTTGGACTAAAGTCCAAAACATTACAAATATAAATACATACATACAGTACGTACAAACATACAAGGATACAGAATTCACTTTACATACAGCATGGCAACAAAGTTATGTACATCTGCTTAAATATTATTCATCTATCTGCTAATTACAGTGTAGCACTTGTGAAATACTGTAAATAACCAGCGCCGTGATGAAGGTCTTATTACTTGAGATAAGGGAGTCGTTTCAGAAGCACAAAGGCACTGGATCTTAACCCAGATGTTAGGAACTCTCTTCACTTCCTGTACTGAAGTAAATATTATCATACCGCTGTAATCGGTGTGTCCTGTTTCTGACTTCAAATGTCTAAAAAGGAGCCCATAGAGAGAGAATACTGTTTCATGATTGTTCTAAAGCTCTGATAGAATTTGTAATCATATTAAATACCTCTAATACAACATATTTTTTTTACATTTACAATGTAATTGAGCTACTTTTAAACTAAGCAAACCCTTCTAGAGAGCAGCTTTATCACACAGCTTTAATACAACCCTGAGGTCTGTCCTTTCTTTGACTTTTAGGGAACACACTGAGAAAGCATTTGTCATTAAACAAACAGGGCAGTAACTTTTGCCCGGCGCTCACTCGGAGCTGCTGCTCTTTAGACGGGACTTATCTGTTTATCACAGGAATGAACCCTCGGCTTGACTATCTTAATGCTCACCCTGCTGAGACAGACTAGAAAAGCCTGGCCAAACAAAACACTGAGATGCTTCTAAAAAGTCGACTTGAGTAGTAAAAAAAGGAATTGTGGAGGGAGCTTGGTGTCCTGCATAGATCTGAAGGGCAACATTGCAGAGAGAGAGAGAGGACGGAAAAGAATTGCTTTTAGTACAGTATCTGCCTCTAACAGTCAATCCTGCAGTTCATCACAAAGGCAGAAATAAAAGTGCAACCTAGCATGACTCAGCATAACACCTGAACCTGGCATGCTGACCATTAGTCGGTGCTGCTGCTGCGATACATTCTCTGTAAATACTGCTGCTGTGGTTTGAATACATCCAACTATCTGCGCTGCGATCTGTCACCCCAACCATCTTCTGCACGTACAAGTACAGTAGAAGTGCTGATGATGGAATAAAAAAAAAAAAATAAATGACTTGATAAATGAATAAATATGTCATTAAATGTAGCAAAAAATAAAATAAAAAATAAATATAGCCATTACTTAATTGATAAAATGTGACATAAATTTATATATTTTTTTATTTGCCTATTTATTTATTTATCTTTGTATTAATTCCTTTATTTATTTACTCTTCTGTTTAATTTTCCCTTTTATTTATTTATGTATTTATTTATATTAATTCTTTTTTTCATTTGCATTTATTTTTAAATGTATTTATTTACTTATGTATTTATTTATTTATGCATGATTTTCCCTTTGCATTTCACCCCTTATTTATTTCCCCAAACTTATTTTCATTTTTGCCTCATGATGTATTTATTTTCATTACATTTTTTATTTATTTTTGCATTTGTTTTTTTTTATTTATTTAATTTTTGCATTGCATTTCTTTTAATTTATTTTCAAACATAAAAATGTATTTATGCATTAATGTATTTATGTATTTATGCATTAATGTATTTATTTATTTCCCTTATTCATTTCCACAAACTTATTTACCTTACCAACTTATTTCTGTATCATTTTCTTTATATATTTCTTTACACATACAAAAATAAAGAAGCAAGTTAAAACAGAATTATACATTTATGTCACATTTCATCAATTAAATAATGGCTACACTTATTTTTAATATTACTCTTTTGCTATATTTAAAGACATATTTATTTATTGAGTCATTTATTTATTTATTTTTTATTTTGACAGGTTCCGTCCTCTATATAAGGGCAGTTGGCGGCGGTGGCAGAGGGAGGCCGGTGGGACGGAGCTCAGACCAGGTTGGCGGACGTCCCGCTGATGGCACGAAACACATGGAGGGAGTTCTGTAACAGCGAGCGCATCATGTCCTCCTGGTAGATCTGGGGTCAAAGCAAAAACACAAACAGTTCACACATAAAGGCAGATGTCAGACGCACGCTCGTACTCAAATCATCTCTATTTCTGCCCCAACACATTGAATTGAATGGGCTGATACAATGCGACACACTATGAGATGTGTTTTGTACAATGAAATACATAAAACAAAGTTATTAAAGTAGTTTTATAAATGACCTTGCAACAAACGATGAAAGTGAAAGTGAAAGTGTCCACATAGCATTCCCCCGTTGCTGTATGTAAAGTCATGTTATCCTTGCAACACACATTTTTTTATTTTCTAAACTCGTTGGTATTTCTCTGATATCTCATCATCTGATCTGATCTTTCTTTGCATGTTTTTTTGAATTGCTGATTAAATCTGGGATTGGAATCTGATGGAGCAGCTGCGGCAGAAACTAAATACTACATGCAGCAAAATAGAAAGTACTACTAGACACTGTGTTTGGCGAGGAAAAACTGGCATGTCCATTTTCAAAGGGGTCCCTTGACCTCTGACCTCAAGATGTGTGAATGTAAATGGGTTCTATGGGTACCCACGAGTCTCCCCTTTACAGACATGCCCACTTTATGATCATCACATGCAGTTTTGGGGCAAGTCATAGTCAAGTCAGCACACTGACACACTGACAGCTGTTGTTGCCTGTTGGGCTGCAGTTTGCCATGTTATGATGTGAGATGGTTTTATGCTAAATGCAGTACCTGTGAGGGTTTCCGGACAATATTTGTCATTGTTTTGTGTTGTTAATTGATTTCCAATAATAAATATATACATACATTTGCATAAAGCAAGCATATTTGTCCACTCCCATGTTGATAAGAGTATTAAATACTTGACAAATCTCCCTTTAAGGTACATTTTGAACAGATAAAAATGTGTGATTAATCGCTATTAACTATAGACAATCACGTGATTAATCACGATTAAATATTTTCGATTGACAGCCCTACTACTAAGTGTTGCAGGAGTTTCTGTTCAGACTTTTTTTCCTTCCTCCATGCACCTTGGAAGTAGGTGAAGTTGTGCCAGAAACCGCTAAACTGCAGGTTATCAGTTATGAAGAGGAACACTGTCTCATCTGATTATCAATAACCTGACAAATCACATTGCATCTATCTCCAACAGGCATTCATCCATGCAATGTCTGTTACAACTTGCCTCACGTCAAAATCCGGCCAAGCCCTCAAACTCGACTTCTGCTTTAGCCGTCATTCTAGTGCAATTTCAACATCTACTGTAAGTTATCATCACTTCTGCGTCAGAGGTTGATACGCCCAGTTCAGTTTATGGCTGACTTGTGATGAGACGGCAACATCCTGCAATTAATTTGTTAAACAGATCAATACATTCTCCGATCCGATCTATACAAAACATTTAGCTCTTTCATTTCTAGAAGACAGAATTCTTCTTCTTCTTCTCTGCTCCAGAGGAGACAGGTTTGACAACAACAATGACAACAACAGAATAGAAACCTGGATGTTCATTTTGCCGGTCATCCTGGTTTGTTTTGGAACTGAGGTAGCAGTATGATCTGTGACCAGGATGTTGTGTTTTACATGTCTAGACATGCAAATATTTCAACCTTAACCAGGATGCTACTGTGTGAGCAAACATCATTTGATTAGTGGCATCTCTCATTTGCAATGTTTTCAACACCATCTGCTGCGCAGGCGTTGACCACAATCTGCAATGTAAATACCTTATCGTGACTCAGCGTGATCTGGCAAGTTTGTCGAAGGCGGATTCAACGGCTGGCACGTCCGCCAGAAACACTTTCATCCTCTGAATGCCTTTCGGATGCTTAAAATCTTTTCTGTTTGAATGCATATTTCAGCTGCTTGGCAGTAATGTTAGCTGACCAAACGAAGGTCTCTCCATGAATCACTGCTGATCCTAGAGTTGGCTTTTCTTGCCTCAGCCTCCCGACCGCGGCCGGAGGAAACAGGGGAGACACCGGCACCCGGTCGGAGACGATAACGTAACTCGTTGCGGAGCCCCGTCACTTCACAAGACACGGAAAACCTCTGTTGGTCTGGAGGAGCTGCAGCAGTTATTTCTGCACAAACGTCCACTGAACATTCACTAGATATTCTCAGAGCTACTAACTCTTCTGCAATGTGTAGTGTGCACGCATGCACGTGAGGTGGAGCGAGCTGAGTGAAGGCAAGCAGGCAGGCAGAGGAGCAGAGTACAGCTGAGACTCCGGTCCTGGAGACCAAAGCTACGGTCTCCCCCGCGTCCTCCAACACTGTTTTGCAAGACGGGCTTTACTAGATAGAACTTTGCGGTTTTGGTGCTTCTGTGTAGTTTGTGTTGGACTCTGAGTCTGAATAGCGTAGCCACACGCGAGCACGCATGGCACACCGACCCGGATTGATTTATACGTGTAAGAAGTTACAAACAGTCCCTTTAATCACCCATTTCTTTTAGAGTCTTTCCATTTTGATTGCTGCATTGTATCTGGATGAACTGATGTTATTTAGATTACCCATTCAACCATAAAATGGGTGCAAATTGAAAATTGATGGGTATCAAAAAGGACAAAACGGAGCTTTAACACACTTCATGATCACTTTACCTGTTTTTCCTTAAAGCTAAAGGCCAGCACAATGGAGAGAAAGAGGCAGACCAGTTAGTTCAGTGAAATCAGAGCAGCTAAAGTTATATCAAATGTCAGCTGGCACAATAACAATGCTGCAACACAGAGATGTCACATTCCACTGATGGGAAGAGGGTAAAGTACACAATGATGTGCAACGTGATATTACAGCACGTACAGACGAGTCGGGAAAATCAGCTTGATTCTACTGAATATTTATCCAGGAAATGTACAAGAGGAAATCAGTTTTCAATTATTTCTGGATGTTAAATTAACACAGCTTCCGCAACTCATTATGACTCACTCCCAAGTCCGAACATTCATCACCAATGTTAAACATTAAGCATCAGGGACATTATAGCGGCTCCTGAAAACTTCTCGAAACATTAGGCCCAAAGTCTTAATGAAATCAGGGCCTTCGTTTATGCAATGTAACCAGCAGGGATAATGTGTTGATAATGGCTCTTTCTGTGCCAGTAAGATCACTCAGGTTTACTGTTTGTTGATTTTTATAGCCACGCCGCCCACGTTCTGGTTATTTGCACTTTAAGCTATTCACTAAAATAAACCACGGTGAAGTGGACTTCAACTTTTGCTGCTGCTCAAGGTAATTATGGGTGCAATAAAAATTATAGTGACTCACTTGTGGATAGAGAAAACATGGCACATGGCACATGTTAATAATGATTCATATGTATGTGCAGTTTGATTTGTCTCAGTTTCCATTTTCTTTATGTTACTGGCTCTTATGATGGCATATTGTAGATAAGTAAATAATTTAATACATATTGATTTGCCTCACTCCTGTGTGCACGTTTGATGATTTTCCAATCCACTGCAGCAACCTCTCACATCAAAGCAGTATAAATGTCTGTGTCATAGGGGTGCAATGTACGCAGACGTTTATTACCTGCTCGTGGATGATGTCAGATAGCTCCTTTACCATCTCTTTGAAGTTGGCCTTCAGCCCCTCGTGGTACTCAAACTGGTCCTCTTTGATAAGACGCTCGTTGATGTCCAGAGCTATACTGCAAGCCTCGACAAAACGCCTGCAATTATAAAAAAAATAAAACGACAAACTTAATAACTAATAATCAACCATTAATTTAATAATAGAAATGAGGAAGAAGGGACAATAAGGCACAGAACAGATTAAAATGAGAATCAACAAGCAGCTAATTATAAGGACAAAGAGTACCTGAAAATATCCTTGAGATCTTTTAATTTCTTGTTGCCAGACTGGTTGGATTTACTGTCATCCAAGAATGCTCTGGCATAGGCCATGGGACCTGCGTTCACCTGCAGCAAGACATGCCTCAAGGTGTTAAGCATTCCTATTCTCTGTTCAGCACGCAAACAGATAATAATCAGCACGCACGCACCATTTGTCCTTTTCATGACACTCATACCGACAACAGGCCAGTTTTGCGCAATAACAGCAGTTCATGTTTGTTCTTTATACAAATATTATATATATAAACTGTTATAAAAGTGTGTGATTTGCTATGCAGCAGTTATTATTATCTTGTTTTTGTCAATCTTCATGCATGAAAATTTGAGGAATTTGCACATAGGTCCAGTCCTATGCTAAACTTCCTCAACTGGCTTTAGCCGTACGTGTTACAACTTTGCAACTTCCGCCAACATGTAGCCCAAGTGAGCAGAAATGTTCAAATGCTTCAACCTGGCAGGAATTATAACGTCCATCACTAAAACTTTATATATTTATATCTCCGCCCACAATTGTTTTGCTCAATTGACACCAAACTTTCTCCGCTGCATCTTCAGACTGTGAATAAGACTGACTACACAGCTACTGCAAATTCTCACTGTATTCTCACAATATTCTCACGGACAATGGACTCTTTTGTAAACCACAGACCCTCAGTGTGTCAGTGGCTCTTTGATTTAATTTGTTTGGATGAAACAAAATAAAAAGTAATAAAAAGTGATATTTATTGTTTATTATGGTATTTTATTTTGCCCTCAGCTGTGTCCCTGAGTGTCTGAGACCTTTACCTGCACAGAGACGCAACCCTGCAGTTTGAGCTGCAGCTGGATCATGTCCACCTCCTGGTTGGCGCAGAGTTTGGTCAGCTCTGCCGTCCGCGCCTTCATCTCATCTATGGCCACATCCACCGGCTTGAGCTCCACCTGCTTCTCCCCCAACACCTCCACGCGCTTCTTCACATACGGGAAGGTGTTGGCGGCTGGAGACGAAGAGGGCAGGGAAAAAACTGGTTGGGTCATGCATGTAAATAGAACAAAATGAACATGAGCCGGATGTGCTTCTTTAAAGGGTCATCTTCAGGTGAGCCCTCAGTTGCTTGTCATGTGCAAAGGGATCAAATGCGATGACAAGTTTGACGGCTTATTGTAGCAACACTATATTTGTTTTGATTCACAGAAAGAAAAGCCATCAGAATGAGCCAAAGCATCTGTTGTTTTGTTCTGCTGTATTTACAGTAAGGCTCAATGACATGAGATAAGCCAGAGATACTTGAATAGAGTGTTGCTGTAGGGATCCTAATATCCAGCTGCCCCTCACTACAGTAACCAGCTGTTTTAATGTTTAATGCCATTTAGGAGGTCACACGTTGGGCAGTCAAAAGTTATATAAAAAATAAAACAAAGCACATCTGCTCTGTAAGAAAAGATTCTAGTTTTTGTACATAACATTAAAGGGATAGTTCGGATTTTTGAAAGTGGGGTTGTATGAGGTACTTATCTATAGTCAGTGTAGTACCTACTGTACATGGAAACAGACAGGAGTACTTCAGTACGGGGAACTGAAGCCGTTATCTATGCTCTCTTCAAAGCCACCAGACTCCATTGATAAAAACAGTAATTTTACCTCTCAGAACACTTGCTGGTCTACCGCTGCCTTGATCGGTTAGTTTGTTTGTGTTATTGTGTGACTTTGGTGATTCCGAACTAACCCTTTAAAACACCAAAGTCACACAATAACACAAACAAATCAACCGATCGAGGCAGCGGTAGACCAGCAACTCCCGTGTTCTGCGTTGTAAAATTACTGTTTTTGTCAAAGGAGTCTGGTGGCTTTGAAGAGAGCAAAGATAATCAGTTCCCCGTTGGAAAACGCTGTCTGACGGCAAGGTAAGGTGGTGAAAATATTATAAATATAGCGTACACTTCAACTGATATTGATTTTTTTAGGTGTCTAAGGGTGCTTTCACAAGACAACATTTGGTCCGTTTTAATCGAACTCTGGTGCTGACCAAAACAACCGGTTCAAGATTGCTTGCGAGAGGTGGTCTCAGACTGTTTCTAAGCGAACCCAAACGCAGGCTGCCTGTGTGAGCATTTGTTGAGATGGACACAAGTAAACGACAGGTTAACATGAGTGGGAGAGAGGACTGACTTGGACAAAGTCTGATGTTTGCTGGACATCTAGGCCGAAGAACATGCTAAATAAAGTCCATAAAAATAGTGACGTTCATAAAGTCATTGGAGATAAACTAGAGGTGAAGGGATTTTGTGCGAACAGTAGAGCAGTGCCAAGTGAAAGTGAAAAAACTTCAACAGCAGTATATCAAAGTCTGCGATTCCCTGCACAGAAGTGGCAGCTCTCGAGACGATAAAGATAAATTCACTCCTTCGTACGCGCCCCTCAGCTATTTTTTTTTTTTTATTTGGAGGTTTTAATGTGTGAACTGTGAAAAGCTAACCAAACTAAATACAAAACAAACCAAAAGTATAAATTTCACTCTGACTATGTCTTGTGAAAGCGCCCTAAGATACGTGCCGACCGCCATCTACTGTAGGTAGTCTATGGATAGTTGCCTCATACAACCCCCACTACGAACTATCCCTTTAACTATGACTTCAAATGGATGAGATGTAATGCTGAGGTCTTTGCTTTGTCTCTGTACGATGTGTCATCATGATAACACAGATGAATGCATTATTAATGTGGTGTTAAACATGTTGCATTTTAAATGATGAGGTGTTTTGTGCACGAGTGTGTTTCACGTACTTGTAAGCACGCTCCTCCTCTTGCACTGCTCCTCCACCCCGCCGTGCTTTTTGCCCGACAGCGTGTACGGCGTCTCGAACACAAAGCGGTTGATGTTGTGGCACTTCTCAAAGTCGGTCTTCTTCTCCGGCGCCTCCTTCTCCTCAAAATACGCCTTGACAAACGTCACCTGGAAATAGGCGAACTTGGCGTCCAGGTCTTTGGCGTTTACCTGAGGGAAAGCAATCACCTTTAAATAAAATAGAATTGCAAAAAGCACTACAGAGAGTTGGGGAAGATAATTGAGGCTCGGATGACTTGTTGAGAATCCCTCAACATCCCTCTTGACTGCTTCAACACAAGCTGTCCCCTCAACCTCCACTGATTCACAATAAGAGCAGCCAAAGAAGTCAGATTTTATCTTGTCAATCGAGACTTCCCAATGACTCCATGGAGAGGAAACATTTCCAACATTATGTTCATTATGTTCTTCCTCCATTTATCTACCGCACCTTGTTTGAGTCATGAATTATCTTGACGTTTTCCGGCCCAAACTTTTCCCCGTAGAGTGTCATCAGCCGCTGAGAGATTTCGGACAGGCCGGTGAGCTTGGGCTCTTTGTAAATGTACTCCTTTCCGTCCTCCTCCTCGAAGAAACCCTGCACAAAACACAACGAGAGACAGTCCATTTTTAGTTCAGTAACGGGTCTTAAAATGTTATTTTTCCTTCAGTGTTTTCAATACAACTTACAATCAACTTCAAGTGCCAACAATGCCAACAGTGGCGTGAATCATGCTCTGAATCACACTTGGTAACCCGCTCAAACACGTGGAGGGAATTCAAGTGGAAGGTTACAGGGAACAGGGTAATTAAACAGATGAGTAAATAAATAAGGGAATTAATGCAAACATAAATAAATAAATAAAGAAGCAAATTAAAACAGAAATATCAATTCATGTCACATTTTATCAATTCATTAATGGCTACATTTATTTTTTTATATTATTATTGCTACATTTAATGACATATTTATTGATTAGTTTTTGATTTTGGCAGGTTCCGTCCTCCATAAAGATGGGCCCAATGCACATTAACAAATGATGGAGAAATTGTATAGCACAGAAACAGGAAATCCTCTTAACATATTTTATAGCCTTGTTGTAAGTAAGATGCAACACTTACACCACATTTTGCTTTACTGGCATAACGCATTTGCATGACACAACATTTCCTGAAAGTGTTCTGCTTGACTAACGTCACTGCAGCTATTTGAGCCAGTTTATTGCGTCCGCGGACTTGAACCTGCTTGTTGTTAGAGTGCTATCACAAAGCTGTAATTGTAACCCTTGCATGGCGAGAAGAGTTACTGTGTTGCACTCAGCTGCTCTTACAAATCATATTTGTAATGACTCTAATTTCACTTCCAGATTTTCAACATTTGGCACATTTCCATTATATATCCAACATTGAAGAGGGATGTGATACACGCCTACGCGATCCCCAACAAATGGATTGAGTCACGTTAGGACAGACATTATTTATGTGTCATGATGAAAGGGCATCCACTCAGTTCTCAGTCCACCAAAACAAAACAATACAGAGACACATAATGTCCATTTTCACTACTAACTGTAAAACCTTTTTAACAGAAGTCCCAAACACTAATAATACCCATGTATTTAAATTGTTTCCCTGCTTCCTCACAATTTGAAAAGCTGAATTCCTCATGCACTACACTCCACTTCACGTAACTCTACGTTCACACTGCGAACTACACAGCAACATTATACAAGTCTTTTTCAATGGAAGCCAGTGGCATGAAGCTACAAACTGTCACGCAGCGTGTCGGGCGTGACACGCTAAAAATAAAGTTGAGATGGTCTCAACAAAACACAACGTTATCTAGTCCCCAGTGCTATTTAAAGACATAACTACGTCAACGAGCGCTTGAGCAACACTTCAACGGCGACTCGCCGACAATGTAGCTGACCACGCTGGACGTTTTATTGCTTTTGGCGCTGGTAGTGTGAACGTAGCATAACGCCCGGACCAGACTGCCTGCATGGACTGCTGCGTCTCTCACGCCTGTGGGGTCAACACCGGCAGCGTCTCCTCTGCTGCAGCTGCTTTAGTGACTTGCTCGGCTCCATGATTGAATAAAGTACGGGGTTTTAATTGTGGATTATTACTATTATTTACAAATGAGCACACGCTTCTTAACCTTTTTCTGTCTAAAATAAATGTAAAAGACATTTATAATGAAATGAAATGGCCATTATGAAAGGCAAACACTATGTAGAAAGAAACGGCTGGCAGTAGCAGTTCAGCAGCAGCAGCAGAAACGCTGTCGGAGTGGACGTCACACGCGTGCGAGAGAGAGGTAGCCGTCAAACACTGCTAATGCATCCAGTGAGGTCCGGGCGTTATACTGTATAAAAAGCCTTCTGCTACAGTTAATTACATCTCTACAGCCAGAAGGCAGCAGGGCAAATATGTGGGATGACTGCATAGTGCAGAGCTACTGGCCATGATAATCCACTGTGGTGATTAAATCATGCAAATTATACACAGATCCTTG
Organism: Sebastes umbrosus; assembly: GCF_015220745.1. Taxonomy (NCBI): domain Eukaryota; kingdom Metazoa; phylum Chordata; class Actinopteri; order Perciformes; family Sebastidae; genus Sebastes; species Sebastes umbrosus. The sequence continues at coordinate 6,188,393 of NC_051290.1, forward strand.
TGCACACATAAAACCTGACGGTTATAAGTCGGTGTTCTGCCACTTTAGGTGTGACATCCTCGCCATGGACATACACACGTCAGTCATTAAGACTTTATAAACATCTCCTTAGTATTTTTCTTCACCTTATTTTAAAGCTGTCTGGCAAGGGTTGGAATTCACTTTCCCTTTCACTGTAATCCTTTAAACAAAGAGGAGAATGATTCATCGCCACACCTGTTTGGTTTATCTACCCAACCTCTTTTGCATGCAGCATAGCGCTGTGTGTCTCAGGTGCACTGGATGCTGCTCATTGTAATTGCACTTTAAATAAAAGACCTCCTTGAAGCTGCTTGTCGTCCTCACCTGTCCGTAAAAAGCCACTCTGAAGTATGTCCCGAGCAGCCTGCGGCCTGACTGTATCACCTCCATGATCTTGTTGTAGGCTCTGTGCAGAGTGTCGTACAGCCGGCTTAGTTTCTGGAAAAAATAAGACAGATGGCATCAAAGTTGGTCTATTTTCTGAGTGTTTGTTTATTGGAGCAACTGAGCAGTGTGTGCAGGAACGAGCAAAAGCATTTCAGTTATGTAATATCCCAATAAACACGTAAAACACATTAATCAAACTCATTTTTCTTTGTTTACATTGGATAATTGTATGGTCTTTCCTCTTGTGGTGAAGGTATCAATTTGCGTTTTGAGGGATGAGCATGCACACAAAGGAAGGAGTATGGCTTGAGGGTATCACACAGAGCAATTTGTGCCAAAATTATATTTGGTGCTTGGCCACTATTCTGTCTTTCAGAGGCTGTAGCGGGCTTAGCTTGTTGGGAAGGAGGCTAAATAACGCTCCAAAGTTAGGCTAAATTTTAGCGAGGAAAAACGGGCATGGCCATTTTCAAAGGGGTCCCTTGACCTCTGACCTCAAGATATGTGAATGAAATGGGTTCTATGTGTACCCACGAGTCTCCCCTTTACAGACATGCTCACTTTATGATAATCACATGCAGTTTGGGGCCAAAACAAAGCAGTTTTTTCAATGCAGTATAAATGGTAAAAATGGTTTCTGTATGCTGGGGTAAAATGCAATTCTTGCAGAAATCTTTAAATGTCAACAGTTTTTGATACCAAATCACAGCATGACTTTTTTCTATGGTGTTCCTCAAAGTCTTGGTGTCTTAATGTGGTATTTTGGAGGGATAATTGATCATTTTTATCAATTCTCGAGTGGTAAAAATTGCTGCAACAACTTATGAGACATAATAGAGCATGGGGATGACCATCATATACTTCAATCATAATGTTCTTAGCCCTGATGTTGTTTTCAAGAGCAACAAGGAAGAACTATTAAAAGCATTAGATTAGAACCACCAGGTTGCAGGTAATTAGTAGTTTGAATGGTTGAACTGGTATGTTGTTAAGTGGCTGCATTTATGTGGCCTCAAGTAACCCTACTGGCAAACAATACAAAATGTGATGAAGAGACGCTAACAACCCAGTGAATGCAGGTCAACAAGTCTAAGAAGGAGGAGTGGGAAATGAAAAGGGTGAGTAAGTATTTATCTCAAGAAAGAACAACCACAAACCAAAGTCCTTACATAGGTGTGATTACTTGGCCTTCAAAAGAATGAGGACATGGATGGATCACTTTGCAAGTGAAAGGCGAGAAACAGTGGCTGCGTGTTTACGATATCTGTTTGAGTGTGTGGGGATGTTGCTACGGCACCTCGTACTCGTGACGCTTCTCGTAGATGGGGATGATGAGCTTGGCGATGTGCGTGATGAGCTCATAGCGTTCGGCTTTCCACAGCGCCTCCACGCAGACCTCGAGGTGTTCCACCAGGACTTCCTAAAAAGGGGCAGAAAAGGGAATAAAAGGTGTCTTTTTATTAGGATTTAAACCTAATGTAAAGTTTTCAACACTAGTGCTGATGCAATACACAAGTTACAGTACCGATACCAAAACAATACTATTTCTGATACCTTCATTTGAGAAATAGAAAGAAAAGAAATGTTCTCAAATGTTAACTATTGTCTAAACACAAGCAGCCGTACTGAATGCAGAAGATCGCCGGATGATCCGGGTAATTTATCACTCTGCAGTCGAGCCATTTTGGGCTTCCCGGCTTCAAGGTATCTGTATTGACTAACTATTGCCAAAGTCACTTCACAATGTCACATGCAAGAAAGCCGATCTTGTGCAGACGGCCTCACCTCCGTGTAATAGACGTCTTGCATTCCGGTGTCTTCCCTCATCGCAGCTTCCTCTTCGATATTCAAGGTAATCTTCTTAAAGGCTGCGAGGCCGGTGGGGAACAACTCTGATGAGCAGCAAAGACAAGGTGAAAAAAAACTGGTTAGATGTGCAAAAGGAAATTATCTACTAACTATTTCATGAGTTTTGAAGTTGGTGGCTCTAAAAACAGTGACAATCCAAATGGATTTCCGAACGTATTTTTGAGGAACGTTGTGTAGAGATGTGTTACAGATAAAGATAAATATCCCTCCGTGGTATACCTCGTGATAACCCACATAATAAAAGCAGAGATACAGTGTCTCTGCCTCTCGTCTAGGCGCCAACACATTTTTAGTGAGATAAGCGGTAAGCTGTTGACCAACTTTTGCACCTCGCGCTGACATGCATCAAAGATAAACACCATTTGTTTTGATTAATATTTGACTGCAGGATCATGTAGCATTGTGAGGCTTTGTTTTTACTAGAGAGTGCGGAGTGTTTGCATGCTGTATCTAACAACAGTCAAACTGGCTTGTCTTTTATCACCAGGGCAGGCAAATCATCCTGGAGGACCACAACGCTCCATAAAGAGTGTTTACTGGTGAAGGATTACGGGCATTGTACTGTACTGTTCTGTGTACTGTACTGTCTTTAGTCACATCGTCATAGTGTCGGTTAATAATGTGATGCCACTCCTTAATTGTGGTGGCGGTTTGACGTTGGCAAATACTTTCTTTATACCATCATCAGCAAACTGTCATTTTGCTTATTGGTTCAACAAACCGTGTTTAATTAATGCTGCACACACAGCTTAGTGTTCAATTACAGGATAAATGTGAGCCAGACATGGAGTTTGTTTACAGTTTTGTGTGCAGTAGATGTGCGGAGGGCCTTACTTTTCCTGTACAGGTACTCTGCAACCAGAGCAGCTACATGAACGTAGCACATGGCGGCCTGTGGAGACAACAAACAGCAGCAGATTTAGTGGTAGTAGTAGTAGAAGTAATGGTAGAAACACAAGACCAAGAGTGGAAACATGCAGTTCTATATGAAACTGAAAGGGAAAACCTCACCACAGAGTCAGTGAGACAAAGGTGAGATTGCAATCAGCAACTCTAATAGTAATATTTCATATTGCTGCAAGTGTATTGTCGTTACACATTATACGCTGACTGATTTATTGCGACTGTTATGCAATGGCTAATTACTTGCACCTGTAAATTTAACACAACCAGACACACCTGCAGTACCATCTTAACTGGTAGTTTGTCACCTGTGAAACAACAACATGCATCTGAAAGGTGAAAAGTTCATCTGATCTTATTCATGCATTCATTCTCAAATGTCTCTTATCCCATACTGAGGCATGTTTAACTTTTGTATTTCCTTTCCTTTCTTACTTACTTTCTATCTCTACTTATAATAAGTGATAGTGAGATGATCTTTTCGTGTACAAGCATTGTTATAGAAGTGTGCAAAAAATTAAAACAAAATAAAAAATAAAACAAACAGAATTAAAAAAGATAAATGAATAAAATCAGATAGAAAAATATAAATATAAAAACAAACAAACAAAAAATAAGACAAAATAAAATGAAACAAACGAAAACTGAATAAAATAAATAAATAAAACAAAAGAAAAAATAAAACATAAAATAAAAAGAAAGAAAATGAAAAAAATAAATAAAATAAAAACAAAAACAACTGAATATAAAATAAAATAAAAATGAATCTTAACAAAAACAAAATATAATAAAACTGATCAAACAATCAAAAACAAAACAAATAAAGATAAAACTGAATAGAAAATAAAATAAAATAAAAAAATTTAGTCTTGATTTACTGTCTTATCTTATTCTTGCTTGTAATAAAAAGGGTTAAATAAATAAATGCACTTGAACTGAAGCTGACAGTACGTCCACTGAACCACCCAGGCTCAAGCTGTGTGTCAACTCTGACCTTTGACCTTCCTCTGGAGAGGAACAAATGCATCTTCCTCCAATAAAACATTGTTATTACAACACAATTAAAGTAACGTAGTAGAAGGGTAGTTTCCCAACATTTCTTTTGTGACGGGACTAAAAACTTCTGCTTTCCAGTCAGTATCAGTCTTTTGTTTATACTGAAAGAGGATGAAATAATCAATGTTTATTTCTTATTAACTAGAAATAAAACTTTTATTGTGTCTTCACCAAACTAAAATGTCAGACCTTGACCTGACCTCTCTATTTAACACATCAATAAATATTTACCTACGTAGTTTACATATTTGCACTGCTAGCGTAGGACCTACTGTGTGCGTGCCACAGGCTGAATACAACTCTGTAACAGCTAATCACAATACAGTGTGATAACAAGCGGGAGTGTTTTGTTGCGTTAATAAAATGTTTTTACAATATCAAACTTTAACCTTTGTGCCTCACTTTAAAAAAACTGCTCTTATGTCCTTAGAGGACAAAATGTCCCCTTCCTAAAACTGTTATAAAATGATATACTCATATAATTTTCCACTTTCCCTGAGTGAACATCAGTCCTGATAATAACTACCGAATATTAATTAATCTTCAGAATTTTAACCCTTTAAATGCCAGTTTGTTTACATAATGCCCCTCTTAAAAAAATTATTAAAAATTAAAAATAAAAATATTTTCTGTATACTAAATATTAGGGGGATTTTCACAGTCTGGGATATGTCAATGATTAGCAACAACATTGAGTTTGTAACTGTGATGTAACAACTTCCTTCTGGAAGGAGATTTCAGAGTCTGAAGTGTGTGTGACATCCCGCCACAGGAACAGCACGTACCGTTTGCAGGAGGAAATTAAGCTCCAGCCGACACGCACTTTAGGAATGCTGTGCACTAGACACTTTAAGGGAAGTTGCAATAGCGGAAGGCTCTTCACAGTATTTTAGGATGTGATTGGTTTGAATGATTGTATAAATGTTCGTGGTTGTCTCCTATGTACACTATGTTTTTTTGTTTTTTTAAACGTGTGTGCTTTTGTCTGTTTTTAATGAGCACTGCACCGAAACAAATTCCAATCAACTGTGGGTTGACATGGCAATAAAAGTATTGAATTGAATAAGACCTGGATACGGTGCCGCCGCTCAGCCATGCATCCAATTTTTTTTCAGTGGCCACTCGCAGTATTGCAGCAAAATGTTCCCCGATAGACCACCACTGTAAAAAGTACGTCTGTAAAACTGTTGACGGGACACCTCGAACTGCAAATAAGGTCAATTAGCTACACAGTTTATTATAGGTATAGTATAGTTTATTATATTATGATGTAGACTTATTATAGGAGCTGAGGTTGAACTTCCAAAATTAAACACGCCCTCGCCAAAATGTATTCCATATGCATCAACACAGCCACAAATATCCCTAGTGAGGGACAAAGGTTAAACTCATTAAAGCATTTATGCTTGTTTTTATCCTGGAGGGACACCAGGAGTGATATACGGTGAGTAATACTTCCTTGAAATCGCGTGGGTTTGAAACCTGAGACCGAAGCACTGACTCACTGTGTGTACTACTGCTGTACCGTGTGACTCTGTGTTTGCTTTGGTGCTGCCCTATGAGCATTACAGCGTGTCACCGAAGTAAAAACATACCCTTTCATACGTAAGCCATTAGACAGATTATTATCTCTTATCGTAAGTGATAGAGAAAGGTCAAACAGACGGAGGAAAACCTGGTCCTGTTTAAGCACATCATTTTCATCTGGACACAAAAAGTGAACATTCAAAGTCTTCCTGTTGATACCTCAGAGAGATCTCCGTTCTTGAGGTGAGCTCGGGCCATGCTGTCCAGCCAGGTTCGTCTCAGCTCGGGGGTGCTGGCGTAGGACCGGGCCAGACTGTACTGGAGGTCCAGCAGCATCTCCGGGTCTTTCTCGTGCTCCCTCATCTGGGCCGTGGCCATCAGCACCGTGCGGATCCGCTTGGTCAGACCCTTCACTTCAGAGGGGAATGCCGTGGACTGAATCATGCAGAGAGGAGACACACACAGACTTATGAAAACATGATTGAATCTACTGGAAAAATACGAGCAGGACCCTGTTCTTCAAGCGGCTTAACTAATCCGAGCTAACATGTTATTGTACAGTGCACTCTTATTTTGAAATAAGGACAACAAGAAGAGAGAATAAAAACCATAATCAGCACTCGTATCATTGCTGTGCTGATCAAATGATTGCAGTTACATGAGGTAGGCGTGTAAGGAAGCCTCCCAGCATGCACACGGCCAACATACTCATATGCACAATTCTCATTTTTCAGTTTGTTGAAACAGGAAGGAGTTATGGCACAGAAGCTAACCATTGTACTGCTGTGGACAGGGACAGCAGCAAAATGTATTTTAGCCACTTAAAAAAAAATCAATATTAGTTTAAGTGTACGCTATATTTAGAATATTTTGGCCACTTAACATTGCCAGCCCTTTCCGTCAGGGAACTGAAGCGGTTATCTAGGCTCTTGCCAAAGCCACCAGACTCCATTAAAAAAAAAAAAAGTAATTTTACTTTGCATAACAGGGGAGTTTCTGATCTACCGCTGCCTCGACCGGTTAGATTATTTGTGTTATTGTGTGACTATGGTGATTTAAAGGGTTAGATTAAAAAACCCCTGAAGCTCTACATGACTACGTGTGAAAGAATCTGTCATCCATCATCTTCACCTCCTACGTGTTTACAATCTAAATAAACCACATCGGTCGTAATAATCTCACATTGGGAACAGAGTTTTTTTAGAAGTGGGGCCACACGAGCTTATCTAAAGATGAAAATAAACACAGAGTTGGATCACAGATAGTGTTTTTGGGTTGAGTAGTGCAGCACAGGCTTATATGGAAAGATTACAAACCATTCTATCAGATTGAATTCAGAGCTGTGATTGGTAAGACTTTCTGTTTTTTGGTAAAACTTCCATACTTTTCCAGGCTTTTCGGTAGCTTTTTCAGACCATTAAATGACTTTGTGACTTGGGGAGGATGCTGTGACAAGATTTAACACAAAGTTTGCATCCAGTTTTTTGTTTTTGCCCATTTGGAGTTGTTAACCAACCAGAGCTTTGCATTTGGGATTGTCAAGACAGCCCTCAAAAAACGTCCCCAACACAGAAAGTTGGACTTTTCTTTCCACTGTTAAACATTGTGTACTTGGGTTAAAGCTGTTTTGCAGGCTGTGGCCAGGCCTCACACAGCGGTAAGCATTTAAGCTGCGCTAGCTGCTCCAAATTATATTTTAGAAAACAAAATAGGGGTCTAGAAACAAAGCTATTTCCATACTCCCTTTTCTTTTTTTCCATACTTATCCAGACCTGGAAATGACTAAAATCAGATTCCATACTTCTTCATACTGCGTAGGGAACCCCGTAGTCTCGTTGATTTCTACTATACCTTCATGGCCTTGTCGCTGTTTGCAAAGTTGTTGATGATAGAGAGAGACTCCTGGAAGCGCGAGCTGCCGGTCAGCGCCACGTCGGAGATCAGCTGGCTTACGGCGATGATGATCTGGACGGAGAAAAAAGGGAGCAAAGCGATCGAGATGGAAGAAGATAAATGAACGGAGGGTAAACACAGATCCACACCAAATGGTACATACTGTATATTGACAGAGTCCAGTGAGAGCTAATGGAAAGCTGGACGGCCTTCTGCAGAGACTCAGCAGGCAGTCTGTGTTTAAACACCCTCTAAACATTCTCTCCGTCTTATGAAAGCATCCGAAGTACTCGGAGGAGTGTGTGTGAACAATCGGCTAAAGGTCAAGGGTGAATATCAGGGTATTACAGACCACCGAGTGTGTTGAATGTTGACAGTATGGCTATTGCTCACAGAGTTTTGAAAGGCCAGACCCTTAAGAGGGATTTCCTCCGTTTCTTCCTCTACTTCAAAAAACCAACGCTCCACTTTACCTGCAGGTGCGTGCGCAGGAAGGTCTTCCTCTTGGTGTACTCGTAGTTGTTCCTCATCAGCAGGTAGAGCAGCGCAGACACCTCGGCCCGCAGACATCCCAGCTTGGAGACGCAGCACTTGAGCACCTCGCAGCACAACGCCTCGCACAGCGTCACGCGGCCCTTGAACAGCACCGACGGGAACTGACGGGGACAACGTGTTAGTGTATTAAAGGGCAGGGACGGGATTAGGAAAGTACTGTAAGTATGTGGGGAGGACAGCAGGAAAGTGGCAGTGAGACAGTAGAACAGGAACAGGAGCTGTGCATCCCAAAAAACACTCCTGAAAAGAGAGTAATATGAGGTTTGTTACCAAGTAGAATGAGTATGTGTATGTACTTTTATTTGAACAAACATGGAGCTTTTGCTGCATCAATGTACTTAGAAGTTTTACATTTTGGAAGATCTTTTGTCAATCTAGTCTTGAACAAACAAAAGTTGATTTCAGCCCTTTATTTTACAATCGGCACGAAAAACAAACTTGAACCTGAATAACAGAGTTTCCTTTTCTTAAAGACTTTCAAAATAAAAATGATTTTGTCTTTTGACGTATCTTATCTTCGCATGTTTGAGGCTTCCTTCACAGTTTCAAAACATGCCAATGCAATGAATTACAGCAACATCTTGAGGTTTTTTCAGTCTAGATGTGGGCACATATTACTTATTGCAAAAGTTTGTTAACAAATAACATCAAAAGACCAACATCAGCATTCCTAAACCAATACGTTAGTACTTCTCTCAAGACTTTTCCACTTCCTTGTTTCCCATTTACATGTTCAAATCTTATTTGTTTATTTTTATCTCCGCCATGCGTAACCCCAGAGGGGATCATGCGCGCGTTCCTGTGTGTGTGTATCTGTCTGTCTGTCCACAGCTAATCTCGTAACTCCTGGACCCATCAGCCTAATATTTTCTGCATTGATCTATGACTGTGTGCTAAAGGACCTCTTGTGGTTTGCGGAGATTCACAGTTTTTATTGACTGATTTATACCGTCATTGACTGCTGATAACTGCTTCAGTAGCAAAAGGCATTTCCGGCAATCGGCTAGGCTGAAAACAAGCCGTACTTAGTCTGTTGCAGGCCACATTTTGGTGTTTGTCGTGGCTCAAAAACTGGCATCCATAGAAAAGTTTGGTCTCATTTTGAACCGGAGCATCTGCAGATTAATTCCATGCCCAATTTGTTATGATCCACTAAAATTACGAAACGAGATGAATAAGGAAGGAAGGAATTTTTTTTTTGCAAGGAATCAAAGTACTACAGTGTGCACATTGTGCATTTCTTCCTCTTTTTTCATATTCTGTGTGGTATTTTGCAGAGCGGGATTGTTTTGCATTTGGTAACGGTCATGTTCACAACCCTTCCATTTCCTCAAAAGGCCTTTGTCAGGACGCCACTGTGAATAAGAATGCATTCTTAATGACTTAAATAAATAAAAGTTACATAAATAAAGAGAGAGACATTAACGGTGTGTGACTTCTCAGAAACCAGCCTCTCCCACTCTTACAGTAACAGAAATAACAACATGCCAGAACAGAGTCTCCCCTGCTGCTCTCCTCTGATTCATCACATAAGCAGTCAACAGTGATACTGCCGATGCTATCAAAGGATGCCACGGGGGAAGCGGGTGGTCTCCTCCCTTGGGAACTACAGTACATGACATGTTCCCTCACGAGCCTGAGATTGAGTCGTGTTAGAGCTCACTTCAACTCATCAAATGAGTCTTAAATTAGATCAAGAGCAATAAGGCAACATGTGAATGTGGGAACAACGACAAACACAGGAAACAATATTTATTCTACGCATCTGCTCTTTTTTTCAGCGCAGTGTGTCCTTGTTTTGGATGTTATAAATAGTACACTGAGAGAGAATGACCGTGGCAACGACACGTAGGCTGGATAAGTGACAACATACATCATTTCTGTTTGTTTACTAAGTGGTGGAAAATGTTGTAGGCAGTTTCCAAACAATAAAAAGCATCTTTTCTTCGACAGTCACTATCTGAGATAATACCGCAGTGTGCCGACATACCTTGTTGATGAAAGCCCTGAGCGCGGCAAACACGTGTCTGAGGGCAGCTTCTGATTGGCCGACTTTAAGGAAGGTCAGGTAAACGTCAAACACCTTCTTCATCAGGGGGTTGTGACCGTCGCTGTCCAGCAGCTGGGTCTAACACACACACACACATTGACTTGCATTATTCCCTTTAGACACTACTGTACATGCCTAACACCAACCTTAACCTATTCAGAGTAACACAAGTACACACACGATGATGATATATATACTGTATATATATATAAAAAAAAATACTAATAACTTAATAAATAAAGACTAAAAACAGAAAACAGCTGGTGTGAATAAGCAGCAGGTACAATTAAAATGATATAATAAAATAATAAAAATATAAAAAAATAAATAAATAATAATAATTATATACAATTTTACTAAAATATAAATAAAATATAATTTTATTATATATATATATATAAAATTACATCAAATGTTATTATATTCATACAATTACATATAATTTTATTATACATATATACATAGAAATTACATATAATTTTGATTATATATATACACATAAAAGAATTACATATAATTTTTTATTATATATATATAAAAAATTATATATAATTATATACAATATATATATAAAATTACATTATTTTATTTTATATTTATAAAAAAATACGTATAATTTATTATATATATATATATATATATATATATTTTTTTTTTTTTTTTTTTATTACATATATTTACTGGTGCATGTATTTTAAATTGAAGGAGGTAGGTTTGGTTGCGTGTGTGTGCATGTGTGCGTGCATATACGTGTGTGTGTGCACTGACCTTGAAACACTGAGTGAAAAGAGAGAGGACATCCAGGACACTCAGGCAGACCTCGGTGGAGATGTTGCCCTCCAGAAGAGCCTGATGGTGGATTTCTGCTTCTGATGGGCCCGTGCCTAGAACACACACACACACACACATGGTAATGGTTCATTGCAATGAAGAACACATCAGTTACTCTGATGATTACCACATTGTGTTTAAGTACCAGTACTAAACCTTGTTGATGTCTGAACTTCTTCAGACTTTAGACTTTATTTTCCCACAAGGGGGAATTCTCACTGTACTTGTCTTGTCAGACACCAATACATAAAGCAGCACACAATAATACAGTAACAGTAACAATACAACAGCGACAACAACAGAAAATGACGGACAGCAATACACACTCAGGCCTATTCAGCGACGCCTGTTGTTTAAGGCGGCTATGACTGCCGGTATCAAGCTTTTCCCAAGGAAAATGTTTAAGGAACATCTTGTACAATTCAACTTCTTATTCAAGTTTGCCATCATTAGCATGTAGCTTGTCAGGGACATGAACAACTTCTTGTGTCTAGCAAGGTGGAAAAAAAACACGTAATACTGCAATCAATAGGGGACGCATGGATGATTATGGTGCATGTTGATCCTGCCCATTCTTCTCTGCAATAAACCACACAATTCTCATCAAGTTTCAGTTTGGATTGTACGCATTGTTGCATTAATCTGGCATGTTCAGATATCCATTACATCACGCTCACAGAGGCCTTTGAGCTTGACATGATGTGGTGAGTGACAAATAATAGATTAAGGATAAATTGAGGACAGCCTGAGGCTCAACTGGACGTGAGTCTAGTGTGTTCAGGAGCTGCCTATTGGCTGGTTTCCATCCAGGTACAAACATGGCAGTGAAACTTGCCGTTGGTTTGTTTGTTCTGGGAATAACAACGGCTCACCGTGTGTGCTTCTAACAACATTTGATTTTCTCCAGACCTCAGTTAAAGTCAGGCGATGTGAGATTAACAACTCGTGTGGCCGTCTCCTCACTTAGCCTCTCCAAATCCAAATGTCAAGCGCAGATTTCGTTTCATGTTTAGACAAGGATTTCTTCCAAGTTTCAACACTGAGATTCTGTTTGGTGCGGGCTCCTTGTTAGACTTGTTTAACTTGTGGAGAAAAAAAGTGGTTTGGAAACTGGTGCTCTGCCATGAAGCTGCCGTTTCCTAAGCATCTTTTGACTGTGCAGTACGTTTATTAAAAGAAAATATTAATTAAGTTGATACAAAAAGGTCTGCCTTCATTCAATTATTGTTCTATATTTATACGTTTTGCATGTGAACTGGTGTGTGTGGTTACCTATATTGAGAGTGAAGGAGGCTTCCATGGTGCCAAACTGGTGTAACTTAGTCTGCATGAGGCTGGCTCTGTTGCAGCGCATAGCCGGCATCGTCTGAGACTTCCTGTCTGAGGAGAACAGCTTCGACACACACATGTCCTGACTCCTGCATGGATAACACATCCACAGAGAGAGAGAGTGCATTTATTTAGTTTGGAAATGAAACCCTGCAAATATTTACATCATGTAATGACTAATTAAACCACGCCAACAGTTCCATGATATCAACCAAGACAACTTGGAATTACGCTTCCTGGAAGCTCAAATTTCAGATGTTCCATAGGTATGACAGGTAACAACAACGCTGCTGGTTTTTCCAGCCTTACCGGCCAATGCTCCTTTTTCCAATGTAACGTAGCTGAAGCAGACAGATCCTGCAGGAGAGCGTGAGAACAATAGAAAACGTTAGCAGGAGAAGGGGAAAGTCCTGCTTAATTTACTTTCATTTTTCAATACTGGTATTTTTTTCAAGAACTTTTTAACCTTTGTTGTATTTGGTTTCGGTTAAGGTAGCACTACAGTGTCTGAGAAATACTATCCAGTTGTCTGGATACAACATTATTGTGTTTTTTGTGCAGTATTAAAAGTAAAGTAAAAAGTAAATTCCTTTATTTTTCTTTCTCTTTTTCGCTTTAACTTATCATTATTAAGTAAATGTTGATTGCACAGTGTAATGGCTCTACATTATGACACCATAGATTGGTTCCCTATAAGCCCTGCATTCACTTTGCAATTCTGTCTGCCAACGGTTACAATCTCCCGGGAAAATGAAGGCTCCATATATGGCACAAAGCCCTGGAGACAAAAAATGCGGCGTGTCCTGGCAGGGTCGCCAACTCTTTTACTCAAACGCCCATTTGCATGTCAGAGAATGTCTACGCTGTTGGCAGAAGAGCCATGGGCTGTGATTACTCATGTTCTCAGCATGCATGGGAATGTTTTACAATAACATATATGAGAGTTAGGGCTGTCAATCGATTAATCGCATATTAATCACACATTTTCTAACTGTTCAAAATGTACCTTAAAAGGGAGATTTGACAAGTATTTAACACTCTTATCAACATGGGAGTGGGCAAATATGCTTGCTTTATGCAAATGTATGTATATATTTATTATTGGAAATCAATTAACAACACAAAACAATGACAGATATTGTCCAGAAACCCTCACAGGTACTGCATTTACCATAAACCAATATGCTCAAATCATAACATGGCAAACTGCAGCCCAACAGGCAACAACAGCTGTCAGTGTGTCAGTGTGCTGACTTGACTATGACTTGCCCCCAAAACTGCATGTGATTATCATAAAGTGGGCATGTCTGTAAAGGGGAGACTCGTGGGTACCCATAGAACCCCTTTTCATTCACATATCTTGAGGTCAGAGGTCAAGGGACCCCTTTGAAAATGGTAATGCCGGTTTTTCCTCGCCGAAATTTAGCGCAAGTTTGGAGCGTTATTTAACCCCCTTCCTGACAAGCTAGTATGACATGGTTGGTACCGATGGATTCTTTAGGTTTTATAGTTTCATATGATACCAGTATCTTCACTCTAGCTTTACCGAGCCCGCTACAACCTTAAAATCGCAAGTTGCGTTAATGCATTAAAGAAATGAGTGCCATCTGAATAAGTCCCTAACCTGTGTCTAGTAGTAGGCTCTGAGGAAAACCGAAAGTTATCTCTGCGACAGTGGTGCCAACAATTACACCATAGCTGCGTATTTTTCATTTTTTCCATGTCACCAAGAAATGCAACACGCCTCCAATGACTGTTGACTTTCACCACATTAGACATGACAGAACATGTGGTGTTACTGCATCACAACGGGCCATTGTTGTTGGCCATGGTTCACTACTCACTCTAGCAAACTGAGGAAGTTCATGATGTCTTGAGGGCTGACTTTGTTCCAGTAGGCCATGAGATTGTCTGTGGACAAAAAGAAAGTCTTTGATGCATGTCTTATTTAACCAACATAAATCAATGGGCTGTCAAAGTTTAATAAATAGCTCCAGCTGATTTTACAGGATTCATGTAGCTAAATCAACTAAACATCCTAGACTGGGGAGATTCCTGGCTGACAGTCATTGTGTTCATGTAACAGCCAAGTTTCTGTGCAGACTCTATCCCAAAATAGCAGACATGGCTGTTATGTCACATCCTTGTCTTTGGTGAATGAAGGCCTGATTGTGCGGTGCGGTTGCAGATCACCACTGACCCTCTGACAAGGTCTTGACGATGTGCAGGAAGGAGAGCAGGAGGCCCTTGATCTCGTAGTGTCCCAGTCTGCCGATGGGAGGCATGGGGCTGCTGCTCATGGTGGAGCCACGTCGCTGCAGCTGGAACAACACACACATTCAAATTCTTGGTATGGGAAAAAAAAAGCTGATTCAGCCAAACAAAATCTTTTTGTATTTGGTAACATATGTTCTTTTTTAGTTAGAGGTTTAACAGAATAGGATGAGTTCAGTGTTGGTTTGGGTCTGCTCTGCACATGGGATTTGTTGACTAAGGCCTTATCCTTTAACAAAGAGTGTCGTTGAGGATGTTACTATTCCAGCAAGAGAGAAAGTCTGTGTAAATATTTCTATAGATTCTCGTGTCCACCTGTAGTCTACCCTAAGTATCTGAAGGTACGCTACGTATCGTGATACCGGCCGGGTTAGCAAGGTGATATAATGTGATTTTTTTACGTCTTTTTTTTTAAGACATTATATAGGTACAGAGCATATGAAAAAAAAGATAATAATAATAATAATAATAATAATATAATAATAAAATAATAATGAATGAAAAAGAGGAGAGAAATAAAATAACTGATTGCATAAATATCAATTTGTAGCATATGCATAAAATCTGAGTTAAAAAAGTTTACTTATCAATATGTTTTTTTTTCTTTTACATGTTTTTATGTTGTTTTTTTAATTTTGTAATTATTTTTCTTTATTATTTCAATCATTACTTTGAATGTGTCTTATATTTTTTTATATTTTCATTTACTCATTATTTTATTATTATTATTATGATTATTATTATTATTATGTAGTTAAAGTATATTTGATACGAGGATTGTTTCATTATCAATAATATATCATTACCACATTTTTTTCTATAATTATTAATTTCTTATGTTATTTTATTTTATTTCTCTGGTTTTTAATAATGTTTTAATAACAAAAGAAATGTTGAAACACATTGGAATTGAGTAAAATAAGCCTTTTGCTAATAAAGAGAAATCTTAAAAAAAAAAAAAAAGTTTACTTTCAACCCACATTAATGCAATTAACTTTCATCTAAAACTCATTTTAGATGAAAGTTATACTGTTACACTGATGCGTTGAACTGTTTTCATCATGAAGTTATCTGGAGTTTGCGAGCAGACAAGTGAGGACATCTGCACATTAGTTTATGTAATGGGTAAAGTTTAGGGAACCAGGCTGTGGCCAAGAAGTTACATAAAGTTGCATCCGTGAGAGCAAGTTTTAACGATTAGACTGTTGCGTTACAAACAACCAGCTGCGATCAACCAAAGATGGTGTACTTTAAAGCACTACAAGTATGTATTTACACAGATGATAAATAATCCACTCCAATGTGTCTATATTCAACATCTGGGTTCATGACGAGTCAGCGGATGACCACACTCAGCTCTGGCAGCAGACCAGGGAACATGAATTTTGTTTTCCATTAAAAAACCACTAACATGTGTATATAACATGTGGTGTCTCCCTGTCAGGGGTGCAGATCAAAAGAACTTTAACATTTAACTAAATGGTTTGACGTGTTAAATGAAGATTGATGCAATGTTTCCAGTTACATCTCATTTAATGCGCCACAGTTGCACAGCAGGAACAGCGAGGGCTTGTTATGTTGACCGTGTGTTCAGAGACACTGAGAGGACACCTTTCAAAAGCAATATGGAGATGTTTTCTTTCCCATTATTTTCAGTTTGTTATTTGAAAATGCACCGTGGAGTCTTCAGATTTGGATCCAAAACAGTGTGTGAACTTAGCATAGGCCTTAGCCTATTGGTTATTAAAGGGACTTTACACCAATCAGCCATAACATGAGATCAGCATGGGTCAGTTTGCGGCTCCGCAGCCCCATATGCAACAATCGGACAACACGGGCCAGCCTTCGCTCCCCACGTGCATCAATGAGCTTCGGGTCTGACCCTGTCGCCGGTCCACCGGTTTTCCTTCCTTGGACCACTTTTGGTAGGTCCTGACCGCTGCAAACCGGGAACATCCCACAAGAGCTGCAGTTCTGGAGATGCTCTGACCCGGTCGTCTTGACATCACTATTTGTCTCTTGTCAAAGTCGCTCACATCCTTACGCTTGCCCTTTTTTGTGCTTCCGACACAAAGTTTAAAGTTCAAAATGTTCACTTGCTGTCTAATAAATCCCCCCCACTGCCAGGTGACATTGTAACGAGATAGTCAATGTTATTCACTTCACCTGTCAGTGGTCTAAATGTTATGGCTCATCGCTGTATGTAAGTTTTTACACATACAAACGTTTTTAATCATTTTTTTATTGCCAGTGTGTGAACAGGTTGTAACCTAACCAAAAAAATTAGACCTTCCGCAACTTTCTGGGTTTCCTTTATCAGCCTGTACACTGCTTTTAATATGAAGAATGCAGGCCTGTTTTTTCCGGGAAAATCCAACGAATGTGACCTCATGAGTGCTCGCTAGTGCCTTTATTTTCAGCTCTGCTTACAGGGCTGACAGTGTGCAACCAGACCTAACATTCGGTTAGAAATGGAGTCTGCTAACACCAACAAACAACCAGCCCCAACACAATCTCTACGGAAGCACAAACAAAAACAAAGTCTAGTGAAACCCGTCTTGCAAAATAGGAAGTTGACCATCTATTGTGATCAACATCAGCAAAGTCTTGGATTCGTGGAGGGACTTTCGTTTGGGTATCAAAACGGACCCTGAGCTGGCAAAATGTTTTGCTCATACACTGCAACTGGCGCACCGCTGCATGCTTAAATGGTTAAAAATTGGTTAACGAGGGTCAGTTATAGGTTAAAAAAAAATTCAAGATTAGCATCCCTAGTTGTCGCACTTTAATATGATGCTTTTGGCGCTCGAATGAGTATGCATTGAGTATGCAGTATGAAGATGCAAGAGCTCTGCTGGATAAAGTTGCATATAAAACCTTAAAAACAAGCAATAAAATCCTAAAATCAATCCTAAAATGGACAAGAAGCAAGTGGAGGGAGGCCAAAACTGGTGATATGTGATCCTGTTCTCTTTTTCCAACGGGAAGAAGACAAGCAGTTTGTAATAACTGCAGATGCCAAAGTGCCGACTGTTCAACACCCACATACAAAGAATTATAATAGTCTAACTGGGAGGTAATAAAAGTATGAGTAACTCTCAAGCGATGTTTGGGAGAGAAGAGAAGGAGCTATCAGAAATCCCGCCAAGATTCTTAACAAAAGGTCGACTGTGAGTAGCTGAAGGGCCGAGACTATCAACAGTCATCCAGTAGGTCAGGTCAGACCGAGAAAGTTTAAATCCGTCCGTGTTTTGATATCAAACAGTTCATGGTGTGAAATGTTCTTACCTCAATGCTGTCTGTTGTTCCTGGGTCCATGAACAGAGAGTGTCGGGAGTCCTCTCTCCTTACAACGTGGCCGTTCTGAGCTGGCAGACCTGCAGCCGACACAGTGTAGTATTGTTAATGCCAACTTAAAGCAGCACAATTGAGTATACGGTACACAACGACTCAATTCATATAAGCTCACTGGCATTGACATCTGTAAATTTAGGGGAGATACTGACACTCTCAGGCAGTATCGTGATATTTTGCATGGCAATATTGTATCAATGCACAGACCTGAAGTATCGATCTATGTCATACCAGCTTGTCGGGAAAGAGGCTAAATAACGCTCCAAACTTACGCTAAATTTTGGCGAGGAAAAAACTGGCATGGCCATTTTCAAAGGGGTCCCTTGACCTCTGACCTCAAGATATGTGAATGAAAAACTCTGACACAAAGAGTGAAAACAGGATCTTATTGGATAAAACAGATGTTGACAAAATGCGTAATTTGCAGTTGAAAAAAGGTAATAAATCGCAATATCACAATATTCAGCATATTGCAAAAAAACTCAATAAGATCGTATCGTGACTTCAGCATCGGGATAATATCGTATCGTGGGAACTCGTAAGTACTGTATATTTACACTCCTATTAGGGCTGCACAATTAATCGAATATCAATCGCGATCACAATTTTGGCTTCCCGCAATTAAATGAACGTGATCAACTGCAATATTGACATGTAAATTGCGTGCTCCGTTCATAGAAAACCCTGCTGCGTATCAAATCAAGCGCTTCCTAAACTTAACAGCCCGCCACCAGTCGACGATTGAGATGGGGAGCCATCATGTCGCTGCGTTCGCACCCGTACAGCGGCAGCCTGTGAAAAACTTTCCTGAATGTTGCAGCTGCAGTCCAGAGTAAAGGGATAATACGCTGTTTATTACAAGTTTTGCCCCATCAAAATGAAAATGCACTGAATTCAGGTGAAGTACATTAGCAGGAATGTAGCACATGAATAATCGTGATCTCAATATTGATCAAAATAAATGGTGATTATCATTTTGGTCATAATCGTGCAGCCCTACCTCCTATTGATAACATGATATCTGGCAGATATTCTCAATAAACCATCCATTAAGGGGGGTTAACTCCACAGATTTCACACAGCAAGATCAGCTGTATAAAGTCTTCTTTGGCTCTGTAGACGCTTTATGAAGTACGAGATCATAGCATAACTCTATTATGTCACCCGGGAAAAGAAGTTATTGAATCGCATTTTGGGAAGTGTGTGAATGACTCATACGAGAGACTAAAGGTCAGGATATTGTAATCTGTCTCTTGTTACTTTATGGAAATGCAATACTAAATTGCTGCAGAACTCTTTCAAACATGTAACAATGACCCTTTTCACAACCATTTTAAAGTACAATGGGACGCTGATAGTGAACATCTGAAATTCGAAAAGATAAAAACATGCACGTCTGTTGCCTTAAATGTGTATTTCTTACTGCTTTTTGTCAGTGTTGTTGTCTCCATCCTCAAAGAAGGAGCCAGACCCGGGTAAGTGCTATGATATATGTGGTGCTCAAAACCCAAGTATGAAATAAACAACAGTCTGAGTGGCACATGTCTGCTGCTTCCAGACAGAGAGAGAGTGCTGCTAATGGACTAAAGTTGTGTGTAACATAAATAATGCCTCTGTGGTGGTGGTGATAATGGATGATCTGTAAAGAGGAGGAAGCCAGATACTGTATGTGCTGCTCTGAACTCACCATGGTCTCTGTCAATTGCAGTGCTGATTCTCTTGCTGTCTGTGGAACCGGTTGATATCAGGTCATCTCTGGAGCCCTGGAAAACCACAACACGGAAGAAGAGAAGTCTGGGTTACTGTTAAAGGGATAGTTTGGATGTTTTGAAGTGGGGTTGTATGAGGTACTTATCCATAGTCAGTGTAACGGATTTTACACATTAAAAAAAATCGATATCCATTTAAGTGTACACTATACTGTATGGAGAATATTTTCCCCACTTTACCTTACCGCCCTACAGCCCTTTCCGACTGGGAACTGAAGCCATTATCGATGCTCTCTTCAAACCCACCAGACTCCATTGACAAAAACAGTAATTTTACCTCACAGAACAAAGGAGTTGCTGGTCTACCGCTGCCTCGATCGGTTAGTTTGTTTGTGTTATTATGTGACTTTGGTCGAGGCAGCGATAGACCAGCAACTCCCGTTTTCTGCGAGGTAAAATTACTGTTTTTGTCAATGGAGTCTGGTTGCTTTGAAGAGAGTATAGATGTAACGGAGTTATATAGTTCCCCGTCGGAAAAGGGCTGTATGACTGCAAGGTACAGACTGCACAATTACACCTTCTGACAGATACCATTTGTATTATAACTCAACAGTCTGAGTGAAAACACACACAAATCTGTGTTTTCCAGACGCAGAATCCAAGAAACTGTAACTGCGAATCCTCCCAAAATGACTTGTAGCACTGTCTCCTGTTAAAATGACTTCTTTATTACATTACGAACAGTGCAAAGTTTCGTCGTCCACTTCACCTGACGAAGAGCCGATTTAGGCTTGAATCTTTATATCTTAATGTAATAAACAAGAAATTGTTGCAAGTTTGCATTAGAAAGCAGTAACCAGAGCAGTATGTAACCCTACTGTGGACATCCAGGGTTCTGAGGGGGACTCACATTGAGGCCAAGCCCGGGGCTGGAGGTGTACGGCTGGGCAGACAGCTGCTTCAAGTTCTGGTAGAGCAGCTCAAAGAGTGGCAGGTAGAGCAAACAGATCCTGGCCTGCTGGTTCTGAAACATTAAATATGACTACATGAGCTTTTTCTTAATAATAAATGCACTGATGAATCCGTCAAAACACAAGTATGAGTAACATTACATGAAGTTATAGAGGCAGAATGACACACACCTGTAATGAGAGATTACAAGTTAAACACACAGTTAGCCTAGCGTGACCTTAAAACAATACTCGAAGGCCAACTGCGCCCAGCTGCTATCAGTGATCCCTGCACTCTAAACACTGGCTTATTTGCATAACAGACATTGGTATCTCGTTGGGGGGTTGAACACACCGTTAAACGGCAGTTCATCGTATGCACGGAGGGTGACCTGTATCAGATTTGCGTCACATCAAACATTAACTTTTTTGCGTGCAAACAATGAGGTTCTGGTTTAAATAAGTTGCGCTGAAGGGAGAGGAGACAATACTTCAGTGGCATTTGGACTTTTACTTAATCAGGTCAACATCTGACCAAGTTTGATGGTGAATTTGACTTTTTAAATAATTTTTTTTAGGGATATCTTAAAGGTCATATTGATAACATTTTTATGTAGACGAATAATTCTTAAAAAATAATACACCCACAGAGCGTTTAGAAAGGTGCAGAATAAAAAAGGGAACTTGATCACTGATGACACAAAGATACCATGTGATACATATATAACGTTGTTCTACTATTGGCTCACGACCCTTTTTAGAAGTGAGAACTGAACGTCTGATATCTTCCACAGATATATATATAAATCATTGCGGGTCGGTGTCCCATGCGCGATCGCGTGTGACTACGCTGTTGAGACTCAGACTCCAACACAAACTACACGGAAGCACCAAAACCGCAAAGTTATATCTAGTGAAGCCCGTCTTGAAAAACAGTGTTGGCCTTCGTTTACTTAACGGACAACGGTGTTGCTGTTAACGAGCAATTTCTGATTCTTACAAACAGTTCCTTTAAATTTTGAAAACATCTGTGGACTGCAGAGGAAATAAACCTGCTTTTGTCCTGGTGTATGTTTTGTAATTGTTACGGCTGTATGTGTTTTCTGGTTGCTTAGGGTCAGTGTTGTTCGCCCTAAATGGGGATGCCCATGGGTGGGATGTAACAATGAAGAATTTTCAGAAAAAGGAAATGAAAATAGGAAATGAAAAAAGGAAACAAAATAATAATAGACAAAAAGTCTTGTTAAGATTTTTGTGTACGTCACCAGACACAAAACGTCAAGTCCATTGTTATGATTCATTTGCTTGTGTTACTATTGTATTCCCTAAATAGAATTATTCCGAACGATGACTTTGGTCTTCTGCTTCCTTCTTCCATTGTCTCCGTTTGTCTCGTCCTCCGCCCCACCCATCATCGCCAAGCGCCCCGCCCTCCCTCACCTTGAATGCTGTGTAGCGGTCATCCATGGCATGTTTAATGAGGAGGTTCTTGAGAACGCTCACGGCCAGCTGTCGGACCTCGGGCCCTTGCTGCAAAGCCTCGGCCACTTCTCTCAGCAACAGGCCCACCAGGAAGTGGTTACGGCAGTAATCTTCCGTCAGGCTGAACTCCAGACTCTGCTCTGTGGTTGGGCAAAACAAGAAGTGTCAGTACACGAGTACGGGCTGGACTGATGCTGATAACAATAAGACTAATTGGGACACTCTGTTGGCTAAGATTGAGGTTCTGACTGTGGGAAATGTCCTAACACTAAAATCTGATAAGCAGTCTTGTGAAACCTGTTTTTTGTCAATATCATTCAGTAAGTTGTCGTGTAATACAAACTGTGGCAAGCATTCAACCATCCAAAGTGCAACATCGCAATATGCAACACAGTTTCAACAAAACCACGTAACACAATCATTCAGACATTAAAGTTTCCACACCATAAAGGGAGGAATTAAAGGGACAGTTCACCCACAATCAAAAATACAAAATGTTCCTCTCACCTGTAGTGCTATTTCGATTGTTTTGCAAAAATCGCAATTGAAAAACAGCAATGTCTCTTTCCATTAGTCACGACCCGGTTATTCGAGATAATCTACAGACCTTGTTGTGAGCAGTTTCATGTATGACCTATTTTCTTTCTACCAAACTACACCCGCCAACCGTATCACCGCGCAGGTGGAAGCGCGCCTCTACTCGTGTTCAATGTTCACGTCACTTTTGTAAAATAATTAGTAAACTGTTCGTTATGACTTTTTTTATTTGTGAAAAAATATAATTAATGAAAGTTTATCTTTATCTTTCATTCATATTATAAATATAAATATATATATATATATATATTACCATCATTAGTATTACTATTATTATTATTATTATTGTTATTATTATTATTATATCTTCTCATATCATTTCTTACATCTTCTTGTATTATCATATTATACAGCTATACTACTATTATACTATTACATTACACTACTGTATCATACACTATAATATACACTACTATATTCAGTACTCTTGCACTATTTGCACTACCATTGGCACACTGTCACTTCACTGCTGTACTTATGTTATCTTATTTTTACTTTTATTTACTTTATTCTATTCGATTTTATCTAATTTTAAGGTGTATTGGTGTTGGATGTGTTGTTTAAGCTACCGGCCGATAAGACGAGTACTGGCACTTCTTTTTTTTCCCACTTCAAGCACTGGTGCTACAGTAGGTGAGCTAGCAGTATCGAGTGTAGATGCACATCCATCTGCGCGGTGATGCGGTTGGCGCGTGCAGTTTGGTAGAAAGAAAATAGTTTGAGGTCTGTGGATAATCTTGAGTAATCGGGTCATGACTTCTGGTAAAAGACATTGTTGTTGAGGTTTTTCAATTGCATTTTTTGAGCACCACAAGCAAAGCACCACTATTATATTGGAGAGAAGGCAGACATCTCTACTGCCGATATCTCCAACACTCAGCAACTCACACCAAAACTAACTATATATATAAATAGCACTACAGGTAAGAGGAAAAATATGTGTTTTTGATTTTGGGGTGAACTGTCCCTTTAAGATCTTTTATTACTCAATGCCTACATTAGGAAATAATGTAATTTTGCATTCTGTATATTCAGAAACGAGCAAAACGAGGAATCAGAGACGTGCCACTGGAAATGAGAAGTTGCCTGTTTCAACACAAACAATGACGTAGTTTCACAATAATGCTGTGTTAATTTCAAAACAGGCAAATGTAGCCTGGGAAATGAGCGCCCATCTGCAGCAATTATCTCCTCTGATGACAGACAGAGAGAGAAAGAGAGGCAGAGAAAGAGAGAACAGACACAAACAGCAAGAGAGAGAGAGAGAGAACCGCAGCTTCGTGAAAAGATGTCTAGTGTTTACAAGTGTCAAGTCACTTGATTTCCACAACAGCCAAGCTCCTCCCTGCCTACAACACACAGGCTCAGGCGTGTGAAAGGCGTTATCCTAGCATTAGCTTTGTGCTGAGTGAGTGAGTGAGTGAGTAAGTGAGAGTGAATGGGTGTCATATGAGGTAAAAGGGGAAGCTGCTGACAGGATGGCGGGTGTTAGTGCAAGTCAGAACAAGGGAGGTGCAGGTCGTTTGCATACGGCAGCAAACATGGTGGCGTTGATGTGCGGTATGGTGCGGTGAGCATCACCTACCTACAGGGCCAAAAAGCTCCGTCGCATACGGAATAAAATCTGACCACAAGCAAAAACACAAAAAACAGAGAGGGGAAGGGGAAGGGAGGGGGGGTAAAAATAAAGAAATCGGGGCTGAAACTGTAAACAATCCATGCAGCATTTCCACAGCACACAGATGTTTTCTTTTCACTTGTGGATTGTGTAAAACATGTGTCAACTAGTACCGGATTAACCTGTTAAGCAGGCGTAGACCAAAGTGAAAGGTGCGACTCGCCACCTGCTCAATTATAAACCTGTGTGTATGCATGGCCAAACAATCAGGCAGGTTAATAGAGGGGATCGGTGTGGGTGGATGCGGGTCAGAACGAGGTCGGTGAGGGGGTCATGTGAGAGCTAGTCAGTGGTTACATGTGTGGTAGGAAGCATAATGCATTCAGTGGGAAGGCAGGATGTGGTATCTGACTCTCACCTTGCACCCTCTGCATCTTGGTGCGCCCGAAAGCCATGGGCAGGTTGAGCGGGATGAAGTGTTCGTGGTTACACATTGTCATCAGGAAATCAAACTTCATTTCGGTAAGCACCTGAGGCAAAAACAAGAGTACGCAAATTTCTAGCAACCGCCTCAGTGCATAAATGTAACTCTCCTCATTGTTCAAATATAATCATCGACGCAGCTGACCGGGCTTCTCAAACAAAGCCGGCAGGCTGTCTGCAGTGGTTTGATTTGTTAGTCAAATGTGCTGCTGAGCAGAACAGCGCTAGAAACAGCACGTTTGTCCGTTATGTCCACATTAAATACACAACATGTTGTTTTGTTACCAGCAAAAAAAATACAGTTTCTATGACGCCCATGTCTTTAACCACTGTAATCACTGTTATAATGCATCATAATGTGATTATAAGTCACTATAAGTGGTCGTTGTTTATTTTAAAGGAACAGTGTGTAACAATTATTGGTTATTATAGTGGTAGAAGTTGAATATAATATTAGTAAGTATGTTTTCTTTAGTGTCTAATCACCTGATAATAAGAAGTAAAGTGAAAAAATATCATTAAATCTATTAAGAACAACACACAAAAATATTTTTTTTACTTTACTTAAAGGTGCATAAATGTCTCATTTTAAGGTACGTAAACACGATTTTTGTTTTCAGGTGATTAGACACTAAAGAAAACATACTTTAATTAATGTTATATTACATTTTTACCAATAGATCCCCCTAAATATTACACACTGTTCCTTTATCACATTATAATGCAAAAAGATTATAATGTATTACAACTACGGGAAATATAATACACTATGATCCTTGCCAGAAATTCATTGAGTAACCAGCAATTATGAAGTATTATGATACTTGATCTTATAAGGGACTTTATAAAAGCTTTATGGGGTGTTGTGATTATTATTATTATAAAGCATTACGAATATTTATGAGTGCTTTTAACTTTTCAGTGGCCTTGGGCGAGGGCTGTTGTACTCGAAACCACGTTTTTGAAGTCTTGCACTTGTCTCGGGCTCGGCTGTTGAGAACTGGTAAAGCTGTTCCTGGGTGCTGATTTGGGATCAGCTGTACAGAACGTTGTCTGATTCTACCAACGGTGTTTCCCCTACACTATTTGCATTCAAGCGGCGCTGCAGCGGCACTGCTAAATGATTAGCGGACCTTGAAGTGTGCAGTTGTTGTTGTGAGTTGAGTCAGAGCGAGTTACCTTGGGATCTTTGAGACCGAAATGACACATGTAGTGGTTGACTAAGCCGAAGGCAAAGCCCCTGTTCATGACGGTCAGGCACCTCTGAGGGGAGAAAGCATGCAGGTGTGACAACAGACAAAACAAACACAATTTAAGACTGAGATTAACACTTAAAAACACGCCTTAGTAAGTAAGTCCCCATCAAACAGCTTTTAGAAAGCTAAATTAAGCTGGTTCAGACCTTGATGAAGTTGGCCAGGCTCAGGTTGATGCAGCGAGCCTCCTCCAGGATCTCCATGTGGCGGATGGTGATGTGCGGCATGATGGACAACACCAGCGACTGGAGCGCCTGGTGGAAACTGTCGGGGAAGCGCTGGGCCCGCGGCATCTAATGACATGGTAGATATTCAAACAGTCGGAGACATTACGATGACGGATGACCAGTATGTAGATAAACTTGGGAGGTATACATTTTTCTCTAAACAGATTGCAGTCTTCTTAACAGCAGCACACAGCTACGGCCTTCACTTTGCTTACTGCTGAACATCTAGCACCGCTGGTTACAGCGACCCAGACGAGACGCAGACCCATGGCATCAGAATGTGGAATATGTACAGGGGCGTAATGACTCACGACGAGGCTCCTGTTATTTCTTTGTGTGTGCGTGTGTGAGGTGTAACATCACATGGTTTAAATTTGCTTGGGCCAGATGTAGACGTGTTAGGGGGGCAGTGTCACAAGCCAAGACACACATTGTTAAAAACACACAAAGCTGCTTAGTCTTAATTGTGTAAAGGAGGAAGAAATCACTTTATACTAACCTTTATGCGGCTGCCCTCTTGCAGGTACTGGGCCATGGATTTGGCCATGGTTTCAAAGAAGAACCAGGAGTACTACAGACGGGGATAAGAGATGACTGGTGTTAGACTAATATGGGTATTTTGTCAATATGCTAATGAACTTTCCAAGAAAGAAACATAACCTCTCAGAACAAGCAGCTTCATGCTTTAGGATATCCTTTCAAGTCACTCTAGATTAAGTACTTTCTGTTTTGAGGACACGATGAGCCATTTATAGGCAAGTACGCTCCCTGCTGATCAGTATTGGTACTGATGAAGGAACTGTTTGAGCACACACCTTGAGCAGTTTGTTGCTGGTGTTGAAATCCGCAGTTTGCTTGAGGGTGGCTGTCACAGCGGTGGCCAGCACCTCGTGGGTGGTTGATGAGTTCCCTGACGCATGGTTGTTAGTCACAAACACGTACTAAGAAGAGAAAAAAAACACACAATTACGCACGTCTTTTGATTTTATAACTCCCCCGTAGCAGCGTTTGTGTCGGTAGGTTACCTTAACAAAAGAGCGCAGGTAGTGCTCCAGGCCCTCCTCGTGACATCTGGAGACTATATGTATGATCACACTGAAGACACAGAAGCAGGGCAGCGTTATATATACAGTGAGAATTTATTATCAGTGTTAATAAATAGCACAAACCGAGTGAACAACTGACCGAAGAGAGTTGACAGCGATCTCGTGGGTTTCTTTGGTTGCTGCTGTGAGCACCCCAAACAGCTGCATCAGGACCGTTGGCAGGAAGTTGATGATGACATGGGTCTCCATGGCATGCAGGCACTACAGGAGAGGGAGGAATAGAAATACAGGAGTCATGTAGAGTAAGTTAAACATTGATTTTAGTGAGCAACTATGTCAAAACTTTTACAGAAGATACCGATTCTGGTAGTTGGGGTCTTCGAGAAGGTTATTCTAAAGTTACACTAGACCTAATGTGTAAGGGACTTGATCTTAAAGGGGAACAACATTTTTTAAAACATTGATATTTTTCTGGAGGGTATATAACATGACGAAAACAAGTCTTGCGATGGCGTGCATGGAAACCACAAGGTGGCGGCGTCATCACCGTAAACAGTAGCTGCCTGTCAGTGGTGTAATTAATAAGTTAGTCATACCTTTCTGACTTCTTTCATCTCCCATTAATTATAGTTTATAAGCAAGTGCTGTCTCTTGGAACGGGGAGATCATGACAGGATTTTGGCAGCAGCTAGCTCGTAGTTTCCACAATAAAGAACAGCACACCAGTGAGTCATCTCGGACTATTACCACTCGTGCTTTACTTGGCTACCATGGTCTCTAGACGCGGGAAAACCGCTGAAATCCTGTCATGGATCTCTCCGTTTCTACTACTGTCTCTACTACTGGAAAAAAACAAAAGAAGTCAGAAAGGTATGACTCAGTTTCCCTGTCTTAGAAGTGTTTATTGTTAACATAAAATAGATTTAGAAAGTGAAAGCATTTTTATTTACATTGCAAATATGCTCCAATCCATTCAAATTGCCACTGACAGGCAGTTGCTGTTTCCCGTGTTGACGCTGCCACCTTGTGGTTTCCCGGCATGCCCTCGCAATACACGCATGCATGAGCAAGTTGTAGTATATTTTCAATCATGTTATATAGCCTCCAGAACATCAGTTTTAAAAATATCCGTTCAAAGAAAGTTAACACAGTCCCAAACCCCAAAAAATGGCTACAAAAACGGCAGGCTCTACGGCAGATGGTAAGACTGTTAGTGCCATGCAAGAGATGATTGAGATATCGTAAGGAAAGCTCAACCACTACATGATCTTAGGGAGCCTGTAAACTGATCCCTCCTCTAAAACGACTGACTGTGCGCTACCTCACACTCTTCTCACCTTCAGGTATTTGATGAGTTCTGCTGGGCTGCCCTCTGATGTCGTCCTCATCAGCTGGCAGTGCTGGAAGAATTTGTGTAGATGCAGGTCCTGTGGAGGAAACAGAACACTATTACTATCATACACATACATTGTCTTTATACCAGCTACCTTAAGGGGGCGTACCGACCGCCATCTACTGTGGGTAATACACCGACTATGGATAAGTACCTCATACAACCCCACTTCAAAAAATACTATACGTTTAATGCATACTGTACATGTATGTGGCTATTTAAAGAATAAATAAAGTGTTTTACCTGAGCATATATTGTTGATGCCACATGGGTCTTCACTTTGAACAGTGTCTTGGCATTTTCCACCCACTTGATATCTGGTTGGGACTGTTGAAGTACACACAAAATATGAAGAAAACATATGTGTGGACATTTAGCTTACAAGTTAAAACTTTAAATGAGCATACCTAACTACAGTATTTTATTATTTGGGAATAAGACTGTACCTTCCTGGTGTCCTGACACAGGTATCCAGGAGGCAAGGTGGCTGCTACAGGCAGCTGGAGCTCTACTGACTGCATCCTCCCGTCTTTTAGCAGCGGCATCCAGGAGTAGCCCACTGGAACACATGGAAGTAGCAGTGTTGGTTACATAACATAACATCACGCAGCCAAACATACTATCATTTAAATAAATAACTGAAATCCACTTAGAATATGAAAACTATAGCCAGCTTTGTGGTTTTCCCTTCTTTTTTTAATAATGTTGCATTCAAGGACACATATAAATACAGTCACACTCACCCAGTGACTCCACCCCCTCTCTCTTCTTGCTGCTGGCCTTGCTGCTGGACTCACAGCTGATATGGTAAAAGGTGAAGAGGATGTGGTGTTTCTCATGAACGTGGACCGGCAGCTCAATCTTCACCTGTACACAGTGGAACAGCTTCATATATCAGCATCATTTCATTCTTCTCACTGACATCAGAATAGGGATATACTGACACCAATAATGGATTTAATATAGTTATGAAACAGAGTACTATATGCAACAATAACAAACTCACATACAGTGCCTTGATGATTTAGAAAAGTGAAACTTCTATTTCACACTCCTTCAGGATGTTTTTGTTTATTTTTTTTCAAAAAAAAACTGGTATGAAATTAAAAATGTTCTTTTGCATAGTAAATTAAAGTGATATTTAGCAGTTAGACCTAGGGAACACTTGTACAACAGCGTATTAAGGCCATTATAGGTAAAAATAAATAAATTGCAGAGCCGGAGGAGGGTAATATTTAGAGATAAAACTCAGATTAAAGTGGTAAATTTACGAGAAAAAACTTGAATATTTTCTTAGATTAAAGTGGTAAATTTATGAGGAAAAATATAAAGAAAATTACGAGAAAAAACTTGAATATTGCCTGAGATTATAAAATCATAAATTCACAAGAAAAATATTCAGAAATTCTCTGAGATTAAAGTCACAAATTCACCAGAGAAAAAAACTCGGAAAAATTGTATGTGTTTTTTTGTCAAGGAAAAACATCGCTTTGCTTTGCTTAGTTGCATTAACCTCATCCCACCATGGCCGTGTATCATGTCTGCAGTGGATGACCTAATCAAATTATACTTTACATTCAGATTTAGCTATAAGGAAATACTCGTGATTTTAACCCAGAGTCACCGTATTATCATAAGCATCAAGACTTTGAAGAGACACTGCCGTGAACTGGGCCTATTCAGAAGATACAACATACTGATTAGAGTTTTTTTTCTCGTATATTTACCACTTTAATCTCAGAAATTCTCAGTTTTTTTCTCAGAATATTAGCCTATCCCTTCCCACAGCTCCATAATAAAAACATTTTCCTACAGTGGCCCTAATACGCTGTCGTACACACGTGATACAGTATTTGTGAATCCCTGAAAAACATCCTTCACCTTATCCACCAGAGGGCAGCAACAGCATGGAAATGTATTTTCACTATGTGTTGCAGTGCTGATTTTCTCACAGGAAGTGACACACGATGAACCACTTAACTGTGTTTCCACTAATACAGATAGTAACCGACAAACTGCTGAAGAATGTTATGACATGTATGACACGAGTATGAATCATTCAGTTCACATGTCTCTCTTGGGAAAGTCAGGGACCTCCGTAAGAGGTCAGTCAGTGTCCTGACTAAGATTTCCTAAAATGTCAGAATCCTTGGTGCATTAATAATAATAATTATAATACATTTTCAGTGTATTCAAAAATGCTTTAGAGGATAAAGAGATCAAGGTAAAATATGTAAAAAGATAAACATGATTGTGTTTTTCTCCGTGATGTGACAGGAAGCTCAAGCGTGTGAAGGTAAACCTCAGTGAGCGTGCATCTGTGTGTGCATGCGGGTATATGTGGGGGTCTCTTAAGATCCAAATCCGTTTGATATCTCTACCTCGTTACCAACATCCAAACCGGACCTCTTTCTGGGCTTACAAGACACCATTATTTAGAAAATAAAGACAAGATAAAGGCAGAAACCAGAGTAGCCATATAAATTACAAATAATACTCAACAAATAAAACCATCATGATGTTTTTTCCAACCTTGAGAAACAAAAGTAGCCGATTTATAAGCATTAGAATTAAATAGCCGTTCCATTCTGTCGTCATCCGAGCACCAAAACATGTCAGGATTTTGAACAGACATTTAATTTATAATAGAAGCACGTAACTCACCGTAGTATGGACAATACAGAAGGAAATGTGATTAATTAATAACTCGCTGACTAAAAATAACTCGCATACTTTGCACAACCTGTTTCTTCAAGAGCCAGAGGATTCCTGTTCTTATCTGCGCAACTAAAGACCTCTGACTCCTCGATAAGTTTACTATAACATAAGATTCAGCGCCACAATTGTGTTTGATTTGAATATATGTTTGTAATTTTGGTTTTAACGATATATCTTTCGACCATTTTTCTTCAAATCTAGCAACTTTCTTCTAATTGTGTTCATGCTACATGATAGATTATTACTATACATATAAAAAGCATGTGTAGGTGGGGTCTGTGACTGTTTGAGCAGTCGTGTGTGAGATCACAGCTCTGCCCTGTGACTGGTTTATGGGATTATCTCAGTGCCGGTTGAGGAATTTGAGCACCGAACACAGATGACTGCCTCTGAACAAAAATCTGGTTCTAGGGCGTTCAAGAATAATAATCAGAGTTTCTTCAGTGTTTCCTCTGTATATCTAATTCAGTGTCAATAACCTGATGAATAAGTGTTTCTGTTAAAAGTTGTATTCAACCTATGCCTTTAAAGCTGCTGCTCAATGTCTCTAAATGTCAGGATGATGAGGTAAATCCTCTCACCTCGTCGTAGAACTCCGGGCTCTGATTGTGGTGCAGCACGGCTGCGTAGGTGCTGCTGGTGAACAGCGAGTCTCCCGGCTTGCCGTAGATGCACTGGAAGGACAAGCAAAGCACAAATCAGTCACAATCAAAACTCTTTGATGCCCTTTCATGTCGGGGGCCACGGCGGTGAGTTAAGTGCTCAGAAAATCTGTGATTACTGACAATATTTGGAGAAGAGACGGGGTGAGTGTGCGAGCCCGTCATCGTATGCATCTTTTAATCATCCACTAGATTAAACACAGAAACCAGAGAGGGGGAACCTGAAATTATCAAAAGCATGGCCTCTGACGAGAAGAAGAGGGGCCTCATCATGACAAACTATACACACTTTCAGTCCTGTTTACTTTATCTTAATTAAGCGACAGCACCCTGCCTCCTCTGCTGGATGATGATGACAGAAAACCAACAAACACAGAACAATCACAGCACTTTGACTCCACATGTGATGGCATAAATATACTAGGGCTGTCACAGTTAACGTGATAATAACGCGTTAACGCAAAGTTGTTTTTAACGCCACTAATTTCTTTAACGCATTAATGCAACTTGCGATTGTCACGTCATAATAGCTTGTTACACTAAATTTTGGCGAGGAAAAACTGTTATGGCCATTTTCAAAGGGGTCCCTTGACCTCTGACCTCAAGATATGTGAATGAAAATAGGTTCTATGTGTACCCACGAGTCTCCCCTTTACAGACATGCCCACTTTATGATAATCACATGCAGTTTTGGAGGCAAGTCATAGTCAAGTCAGCACACTGACACACTGACAGCTGTTGTTGCCTGTTGGGCTGCAGTTTGCCATGTTATGATTTGAGCACATTTTTATGCTAAATGCAGTACCTGTGAGGGTTTCTGGACAATATTTGTCATTGTTTTGTGTTGTTAATTGATTTCCAATTACAAATATATGCATATATTTGCATAAGGCAAGCATATTTACCCGCTCCCACGTTGATAAGAGTATTAAATACTTGACTAATCTCCCTTTAAGGTATATTTTAAACAGATAAAAAAATGTTTGATTCATTCATTTTTCTTTCTAAATGGAAACTAGAGCCATTAGCAGATGTAAATGTGTGATTTGTTTTATGAATGCACCCTCTAACTCTGGGCGAGACGTTGCATAACCAAAGCTCTGAAGTTCTGTGCCAAATATAAACCTGTGAAGCGAGGTCACGCTCGACCGCGTCCGGATATTTCTAACAAGGGGTGACAAAAAGGGAAGACTTCAGACCGGTTCTGATGGCTGGATTGATGCTGTAATTAGGACGCTAACAGTTGTAGTCATCTCTAATGAACAATAATGAGCAGTGCTGAGCCAGAGGACGGACAGAGATCTGGAGCCAGCTGATTAAAATTGAGACTGATTGGAGGTGGGATCAGAAAATAAAGACGGAGTCTCTGCAGGAGGATGGGAGAGGCTCAAAGTGAGAGAGAGAGAGAGGACAAGGTTCAAATTATCAAACTAAGTCTGGGAAGAAGCTGGAGGTGGAAGAGGATGGAGGGGGATTACACAGATTTCAGCAAAGATCTGTTGTTGCGGTCACAAGGTGCGGTAGGACTGCAGGCGATGGAACAGGGGCCCTTACAGCAGGCTGATGGGAGTCCCGATTACGTGAAACAGGATGAAGGTGCAGCCGTGGATCTAATCTGTCAGAGATGCTGTCCTGTTCTTACATGTATTGTACCACACAAGAGCAGAAAACAAACATTTTCTACTGGCTGCACTGATGGATACGACAGAGCATTAGGGCCATATTGAGGAAAAAATTAATAAATCTGAGATTTCGAGAATAAAATTGTAATATTACGAGAGTAAAGTCATAAGTTTAAGAGAAAAAAGTCGTAATATTATGAGAATAAAGTCATAAGTTTAAGAGAAAAAAAGTCGTAATATTATGAGAATAAAGTCATAAGTTTAAGAGAAAAAAAGTCGTAATATTATGAGAATAAAGTCATAAGTTTAAGAGAAAAAAAGTCTTAATATTATGAGAATAAAGTCATAAGTTTAAGAGAAAAAAAGTCTTAATATTATGAGAATAAAGTCATACGTTTAAGAGAAAAAAAGTCGTAATATTATGAGAATAAAGTCATAAGTTTAAGAGAAAAAAAGTCTTAATATTATGAGTATAAAGTCATAAGTTTAAGAGAAAAAAAGTCGTAATATTATGAGAATAAAGTCATAAGTTTAAGAGAAAAAAAGTCTTAATATTATGAGAATAAAGTCATAACTTTACGAGAAAAAAAGTTGTACTATTATGAGAATAAAGTTATAACTTTAAGAGAAAAAAGTCGTAATATTATGAGAATAAAGTCAGTAGTTTACAAGAAAAAAAGTTGTAATATTATGAGAATAAAGTTATAACTTTAAGAGAAAAAAGTCGTAATATTATGAGGATAAAGTCATAATAATGTATTATAAAGTAGTAATTTTACGTGTTATTTTAGAGGGGAAATAGAGCAGCGTGTGTGAAAATGAGGAACGTGGAGCATTTTGTGAAGTTATACTTAAATTTAGGTTTCACAAATAACCAAATATTTCATCTTTTGGCACATCAGCACCACATTATCATCATTATCAGGTCCTTGAAAAGATTGTTTCCAAAGCAAGAACCACACGGACCTAATGGGGAAACTGCCTCTTTTGTGGGGGAGGAAATTACTTTTTTTCTCGTAAAGTTATGACTTTATTCTCGTAATATTATGACTTTTTTCCGTTAAGTTATGAATTTTTTCTCGTATTATTACGACTTTTTTTCTCTCGTTAAGTTATGACTTTATTCTCGTAATATTAAATTTTTTTCCGTAAAGTTATGACTTTATTCTCATTAAATTACCACTTTTTTC
Source organism: Sebastes umbrosus (assembly GCF_015220745.1). Classification (NCBI taxonomy): domain Eukaryota; kingdom Metazoa; phylum Chordata; class Actinopteri; order Perciformes; family Sebastidae; genus Sebastes; species Sebastes umbrosus. The sequence continues at coordinate 6,223,395 of NC_051290.1, forward strand.
TCGTAATATTATGACTTTATTCTCGAAATCTCAGATTTTTTTCCACTCAATGTGGCCCTAGTACTTCAGGTAAAAGCCCACGAATGACTCAAACCTGAGATCGTCACTGTAGGCGGTTATTTATGACAATGATTAACAGTACAGAGGCAGCAGATATTGAATGTATTTTCAATTCACAGCCTCTGGGACATCCCATCTTCACGTTCCTGTTCCCCAGAGCTCCAAAAGCATTTCCTCCTCTCAATCACATTTGTGTCTTTGATGATTAAAATCTCCCGAGAGGTGTGCTGCTGGTTCCTGCTCATTGTTAGAAACCAGACTGTACAGTATCTGAGGTATAACACGCATGACTGGATGCTGATCTGCCCTGTCTGGACTGACTTAATCGAGGGCATCAAGTGCAAATGTTTTGGCGGCTGAAGTCAAAAGAATTTTTCTGTTTTCCTCCCTTCTCGCTGTAAAAAGTGAAAAGAAAAACAATTCGCGGCGCTTTGATGACTGTTTCCACCCACAGATATTTGACATGTGTGGCCAGGGAGGAATAGCGAGGAAGAGGAGAGAGAAAAAAGAGTGACCATTCATTATCTTCTCCTGCCAGCTATAATAACCAGCTTCTGTAAGCGTTTCCTTTCTCCTCTTCTGGCCCCTCAGCTGCTCTCTGACTTCCACTTTGTGAGGAGCAATAAAAAGAGAAGTTTATCATGTTGGAGGGCTCTGCTATCGATCAAATCTCACTTGAGACCTTTACACCGGGCTCCTGCTAGTCTGTTGACAATATGTGCTTGTTTCATCCCCCCAACCATGTATCTGTTCTACTATCTTCTTTGTATGAGAACAACTTCAGCAGCCTGCATTATATTATTACATGATGTGATGCAGTTGATTCACTGAAGTTTATCACTTCAAGGGTTTGTAGTTATAAAAGCTTTCAGGTTCTTTGTTAAGTTCTCTGACATTTGACAGACCCCTAGAGAAACATAATGCATTCACTTGAAAACAAATAAAAATCCTGCTGTTTTTCTGAATTAACAAAATACCTCAAAATCCTGTGAGAAGCCATGGAATGCCATTTAAGTCATTTTAAAATAAATAAATAGATATTTACCTAAATAAATATGAAAGTAAAAGTCCCCTGAAATAATCTTTTTTTTAAATAAAAATCTATTTATTTTTTATTGAGCTACACTGACTAACTTATATATTGATATTTACATTTATTTATATATTTAAACATGTATTGCCTCATTCATTTATTCCAGGATTTATTTCTTAGCCATATTTATTTATTTCATAGGCATGTTTATTTATTTATTTAACTACATCGACTCATTTACATATTTTATATTTATATTTATTTATATTTTTATACATGTATTCCCTCATTCATTTCTTCTTATTATTAATTCTAACATATCCAACTTATCACTAACATATACAGTACTTATTACAATAGATACTGTTCATACAGCTCACCTTTAAAGAGGTTGCACCTTCTTCATCTGAATCTCTGAACTGGATGAAGACTGCGATGTTTCTGGCCTGGTGTGGAGGAGACACGACATCGGTCAGTCAGTCAGTCAATGTACACAGCAGATCAAATAATCAGTGAGAGTGTCAAATCAATCATAGGCAGCAACAACACAGAAACTCACCTTGGTGAAGCTCTTCTGGTTGTCGTATTTGAGCTGCAGGGGGCAGATGTACAGCTGGTTCTTGTAGGTGGTGAAGGGGTAGTTGTACTTTGCCTCCTCGGGGAGAAACTCCTCGACCTCCACCGACACCCGCTCACAGCCGTCTTCGAATGGCTTGACGGGAACGTAAGAGGAAGTCACCGTATCTGGAGGAGAGAGCGCACGAGTCAGGGGACCAAACCTCCACCGCTGTGTTCCTGTTTCTTGTGCCAAAACTAAACTCAACGCCATCCCGTATATTTGTGAGCTGAGTACACTTCAAATACCCAAACTGCTTGTCAATAAACACACATACTGATATTGATTACAATAACATTTGTTGCTAATCAAATGTACATGGATTTAGGCTGCATGTTATCTTAACCAACCCTTGTGCCTCACTTTAAATAAGTAGCTCTGATGTCCTAGAAGACAAAAATTATTAATTCATAATATTTTCCTTTTTTCCCTGAATATGCATAGGTGTATATGTATGTATGTCTTTGCATATATACATATAAAATATGTGTATGTGTGCACACCATCATACTAGACTACTTTTCGTTTTTAATTTAATTTTACTTCTTTTTTGTTTTGCTTTTTTCTGTTTTTTCATTCCTTAATTTTTTGGTTTCCTTTTTTTTAAATCTATTTTTACTTACTTTATTCCTTTATTGTTTTTGTATTTGACAATTTAATCTGACGTTTTCACTATAAGATATATAAGCATTGTAGGAGTGATATAAGTTTGAACAACCTCATATGTAAGCAAATGTAAATTTATGTTAACTCCTGCAATAAATAAAATATTTATTTTTTTCCAACCAACATCAGTTCTGATCATAACTACCAAATATGTATTCATTGTCAGAATGTTAACCCTTTAAATGCCAGTTTGTTTACATAATGCAACTGTTTTTTTTCCACAGTCTGATATGTCAGTGATTAGCAACAACATTGATTTTGATGCATTTTTCTTGTGTGTGCAGGAAACCTGTAAAATAGCATGTATTTGTCCCCATAGGGCATCTCTGGTGGAAAATAGTTAAAACTACAATGTGAAGCTCTAGACTGAAAGAATAATAGATATAATAGAATGCATGCTTTTATGCTGTAATGGCCGTGGGATCAACTATTGTGGTGGTTTTAATGGGTTTTAATGGGGACATTTTTGTCCTTTAAGGGTCTGAGTGTCTGTGTTTTGGCTACAAAGTTTATTATAGACTTATTATAGGAGCTGAGGTTGAACTTCCAAAAAAACAAACCCTTGTAAAAATGTATTCTACATGCATTAACATGGCAAAAATTATCAAAAATGTTAAAGTTAAAAAGCCAAAATGATATGCCTAGTGATGCACAAGCGTTAACTAGCTCCTGACAAGGCTTCTGAGTACTTTCTTCCACTGCAGTGATTAATGCAGGATGCCACGGGTCATCCTTTATTATACCTCCTAAAATTCTACCACATCATGCTCTTTCCTCCATGTGGGTAAACTCAATCACCCAAAATGCTTCCTCCTTTCGTTTCCTTTTCTTTATCCTCCATTCCTTTGTAATGATTTCTTTCTACTTCTCCGTTGTATTGTTTGCCTTCTAGGAACAGGAATGTTTTGTTTGTGGTGAGGGAACCACAGATAAGCTCTTTGCACTTATTGTTTGATTATGATCTTGGTGATCAAGACATTGAAGCTCTTTCTATTTTTAAAGTCCAGATATGATCAGCAGCAGCTGACTGCAACAGGCTCACAGAGCTGTTTACTGCAAGTTTTAACATTTTTTTTCAATTCATATAAATATTTTTAAGCAAAAAGTAAGAATGCATGACATCTCCTGTTCTGTATCTACTGTACATTGTGCAGTTGTTACTGTGTTTTCAAGACCTGCACTCAACTAGACAAATGTTAGGACAAGGGGAGTGTTTAGAAATGACAACATACTTGAGAAGTCAGGTGGGACACACTCAATGGTGACATTCAGCTGTCCCGGGATGGTCGGAAGTTTGCTCTTCTCAGGTCTGACGAGGAAAAGGAGATTCAAAATAAGATGCAATCAAGTCTGAATAAAGAACCTTTCTACATTTACAAAGTGCTGTCTCCTACGCAATGCCATTTGAAATAAAATGTGCAAGGGGGATGAGTGTTTTGATCTATAGTAGCTAAGCACCGGCTAATATAGCAGAAGAGTGCTGATGACTCACTTCCTGATGTCGGCCAGCAGCTTGATGATGTCGTCAGTGGAGACTTTGCTGCTGTCCTGGCGGTAGAGAGGAGAGAACTTCCCATCCATGTCCAGGCTGCCCTGGGCGTCTTTGAACACCTGCCTGAAAACACATTATCAGAGGATGTGTGACATTTATACATATACATAGTAAATGAATGTTGTAAATCCAATGCTTTCTTGCATTCGTATCAGGCCGTTCCAAAGATGAATCCAAATAGATTCCATTACTGTGTAATATTTTGGACTCATGAGTTATTCCTGTCTTACTTGGCAGCCCAGGCAAACGGCATCCTGTACTGGCCCAGGCGTTGGCATGTCTGCTTGGCAGCTTTGAGCACCTTCTGAGCGGTCTGCGGAGACATAGTGAGAAGACAAACAAAACGGAAAAGGAAAAAGCAAAGACAGAATGTTAAAAGCTGGAAAGCTTACTGCTGCTTTCGTCACGTGTATGTCTTTAAATGTCATGTGTTTTGAAGTGGGGTTGTATGAGGTGCTTATCCATAGTCGGTGTATTACCTACAGTAGATGGTGGTCGGCACGCCTGACTACGGATAAGTACCTCATACAACCCCACTTCAAAACACCTGAACTATCCCTTTACATGAGGTGAAAAGCCTTTGTTGGGACCTTGTTGATGTCGGAGGTCTTGATGTAGGGCTCGGCGCAGTGCGTGATGCCATTCTGTAACACCTTCTCTACGCGGGCCACCAGGAAGATATCTGCATGAGGGTTGGTCACTGAAAAGATGCCCTGGAGGAGAGAGGGAGACACGGAGTGAGGAAGCTAATAAGAGCAGGGACTTGATGATACAGTGTGGTTGTGTGTGTATTAGCAGACTGTGAGCGTCTTCCCCTACAGCCTTCCTTCTGGAAACCACTTCATCCAAACTGCTGGGGTACTCAAATAAATAAGCAATCATCATCAGCAAATGTCTTTTTCAGTCTTAAATGCACTGCTTCTCTACAAGGCAAGTGCAGGGGAAGTGGCTGCTGTTCGCTGAGGTTATACAGGAAAACCACACGGGGCTCTCATCTATTTCTGGTGTGGTGAGATGGGGCCGTCGTTAAAGCTTGTACTGTAGTGTCACTTCACACAAACAATCTCGAGGGGACAGAAATTACATTCGGACAAAACCGTGCTGCTCATATTAATATATGAGCTCATATTTAGTATGATTAATCCTCCACGGAGGCTTCTTGGAACAGAAACAAAGATCTAGACAGAAGCAGCAGGAAGTCATTTTTGGAAATCATAAAAGTTTCAGTATAAAACACAGAAGTGGAACCACCGAGGGAGCGGATGCACCATCTTAGCGGCTAATGCAGCTTTAAATCAAAATAGATGTAGACATCACAAGCTGCACATTAATAATACACGTCTTCCAAAGAGGCTAGCATGGTGCACGCTCCCTGGTTCCACTCCAAGCATGTCCATCCTCGCCCGTCTGCCCTCGTTCACTGATCTTCATAGTTTGAACACAACCACACACAGCTGCTTCTGGTTCCCATCTTTGACATTATGATTTGTTGCCGTACATTTTGCACAACGTGGGGGGAAGCTCAGCATTTTGCCATCATACTTCCTCGAATAGCAGTGTCACAGCTCACCACCTGCTTGTTTGTAGCTGGGAGAAACTCCTTTAACATTAGGCAAATGTATTGGATCTGTGAGTGTATGTAATGAAGTGGAACAGCTTGGCTGCGGCCTCCAGAGAGCTGCTGATGCAGCGGAGAGATATAAGGAGTGGAGGCTCTCCTCTGTCCTTGGACCACACCCAATGCACCTAAATTAAACTGCGGTCTGCCGAGCTATAACAGCACGCTAATCACAGAGGTAGAGCCGGCTCTGTTTGTATGCATGTGTTTGTGTGTGTGTGTGTTCTGCTGATGTAGGACTTTCACAGATGTCAGTTGGCAGAGTGAAACATTAAGTCCATAAATTAGACAGTTCTTTTATTTTATGTCTGCAGCTTTCGAACTGTCTGGCCCGCTACTGGTAGCTGCGTTCTCTATTATGAATACTGTTTGGAAACGAGAGAGGTTTAGGAAGACAAAGCGTTTTTTGCAAGGCAACCACCGAATGAGTGTTAACATTACCTTTTGAAGTTGCGGTAATTTAGCAGTAAGAATAAATGACTAAACTAAACAAAGTCAAGACAAAAATAGGCTAAATGGATTTCACAAAAAATCTACTACTACTACTTGTTTGACTCTCCCCTGTTCATCTTTCAAACCTTTAAGTTGTTCCTGTTTTTAAATCGCTGCTGTGATAACCCGGTCATGTCTCTTATCAGGGGAAATAGAAAGCGAGTTATCTGAGTGCGTTTTACAACCTAACTGCTGCTAATTTACAACAGTCATGCACACAAGTCTCGCTGAGTGACTTAACCATATATACCAAGAGGTGAGGAAGTGGTGTGTGTGCTGATCTTACAGCACCTGCAGGAGTGTTTGCCTGAGCCAACAGTAACACACTCTCTCACACATGGGCAGCATTATTATTCCCTAAATAAACTCTCGACTAAAAATACAGCAAAGAGAAGTGACGAGACATAAAGCTTACATCACCAAGCACTGATATAAAACTGGCAACCATATGGGATTCTGAAATCACTTGCAAATGTTAGCTGAATGAGCTAAACTGAGGTCTCCTGGATCCTTTCAGTGTCCGGAGACACATTCAACATCTGGAAATACTACAACGGTGAGAGAATTCAATATGAAATACTATCATTGGGTATTGATAGATGAAGAGCTCCGTCATCACAGTGTCCGTCCTCTAGACGTAAGAGGAGAATCAATCAGCTGGTCACAAATCATTTGTCCCAACTAGGTCAGCTGCTGTCAGCGTGGCAATGCTGAGCAGTGTTACAGATGTTCAGCCGTTTGTCACCTCACTGAGCTGTGTAACGACATTATACAACCACAGCATACAACCACAACCTGTGTGAAAAGTTTCTGTTTCAGGACACTTTAAGGTAGTGAAAGGTCTTCTGAGAACACATCACACAGAAAGGTTTCCCTTTAAATATAAACCCCTTGACCTAAAGCACATAGAGGTTCGTTCTGGTGTTTCCAGTAGTCCATTTATTGGCGTCTTTGGATGGACAAAGAGGTAAAAAATCAAATACTTTTACACTGCTTGCTTTAGATTAATTGTTTCTCTTTTGTTTGTCTTCAACTGTAACTGTTTTGTCTATTTTTTTATCTTATAAAGTACTTTTAGCTGTGTGGATGTATTAATTCCCTTATTTATTTACTCTTCTGTTTGGTTTGGTTTGTTAATTTTTAAATTTATTTATTTATTTTTGCATTTATTATTTATTTATTTATGTATTTACCACAGTCTTATTTGAACATTTAAGTATTTTTTACAATCTACCTTCATTATTTATATTCATGATACTAATAAAAAAATAAGTTAAGTGTTAAATCTGGACTTGTGGAACAGTTTACACGGCCACGCACTTCAGAAAGTGAGGTTGGAGGACCCACAGTTCTCCAGAAGACCGAGTTGACTCACAAGTACTGCGGCATCCGCATGCCTCTTTTCGGGCATATGCATATAAACTGTAAATGTATATTAAAACGGGAAAAGAGTTAGGTATAACTATCTGTAAAGTTTGATATACACTGTGATAACGCCTTTTCCAAATAAAAATAAAATAAAAAAAAATAAGTTAAAGTCAAATATGTTGTGTTTTTTTTTTTTTTCCAGAAGACAAAGATGTCAAAATATGTTTCACAAAGAGGAAGGAACATTGTGTTATTCACACCTTGATCTGTATGAATGACACAACAATGATTCAGGCTGACTGGCTCTTCACTGTCAGTGAGTCATTTCCTCAATTAAAAACAGCTGTCTAATCACAGCCAAGTTCATACCTGTGTGGGGAAGCGCAGCAGAGCCTCCGACACCCTCTGAAGAACCGGCAGGCCGTTCCCTTTCGCCGAGTCTCCGTTCACCATGAATCCACCTCCTCCTCCTCCTCCTCCTCCGTCCCTGACACCTCCTCCTCCTCCTCCTCCTCCACCCTCCGTGTCCGACGAAGGAGAAAGCTGGCCCGAGGTGTCGGTCAGCATCTCCCTGACGCAGGGCGGGTTGAGGTCGACGTGGAAGTCGGCCGAGATTTTACAGCTCTTGGAGACGTCAAAGAGAGCGAGGCTGATGAAGAACGGCTCCACCTGAGGAACCCAGCAGAGAGACGGTTAAGGGCTTAAATACATCAGCCAGGGTTTATAATATGTATAATTAATTTACTGCACATCATATTTCACGCTAGCTTTATTCAGAATATTATATATATTCTTATATATTAAGAATATATAGTATATAAACATTATTAAAAAAATCACCCCTAGTTTGGCGGTTCTCTACAGTAGTGCCACCCACACATTTTTGAATGCCCTTATATGCCAGGATGGTTGGTTCCTGCATGACGGACAAGCTTAACTCCATCCAATAAACTTTAAAGCTATCAGAGACTGTGGATGGAAAGGAGGGAAGGACGAAGGGGGGAGGGAAGGAGAGAGCGTGCTGCTTCCAAACCACAAATATGAGTCGGTTCAATCCTCCTACCAGCCCCTCTAATGCACCAGCTAAGACACTCAATGTTTTATGACTACAGCAATCCGCTATGACAATGGTGGTGCTCACACACACGCTCTAAACTGCTGTCTCATGCTGCCAGAAGCTCTAACACATTGAAGACATTCCCACCATTCATCAGACTCACTTCTTGCATAAGTCCTTGTTTATCTGGAGCAACAAAGTTTATAGCTTAGAGGAACAAAAAAGGATAATAATAATGAGGCAACATCAGTGTGTGGAATTGCTTGATACAACTAGGGCTGTCAAAATGTATTTTAACGCCACCAATTTTCTTAAATGCATTAACGCAACTTGCGATTTCGAGCGTTGTAGCGGGATCAGTTTTAAAGCAAGAGTGAAGATACTGGCATCATATGAAACTAGAAAATCTATATAATCTATAATCTACCATGTCATACTAGCTTGTCGTGAAGGAGGTTGAATAACTCTCCAAACTTTAAATTTTGGCGAGGAAAAACTGGCATGGCCATTTTCAAAGGGGTCCCTTGACCTCTGACCTCAAGATATGTGAAAGATAGCATCTGTTTTATGCTAAATGCAGTACCTGTGAGGGTTTCTGGACAATATTTGTCATTGTTTTGTGTTGTTAATTGATTTCCAATAATAAATATATACATACATTTGCATAAAGCAGCATATTTGTCCACTCCCATGTTGATAAGAGTCTTAAATACTTGACAAATCTCCCTTTAAGGTACATTTTAAACAGATTAAAAAAAATAATTTGTGATTAATCGCAATTAACTATGGACATTCATGTGATTAATCGCGAGTAAATCATTTAATCGATTGACAGCCCTCATTACAACAATATCTAGTTTTGTTAACTGTTGGCCTGGCCCACATGAATTATGAAGGTGTATTATGTGGGGCAGCACTGTAGAGGGTGAGGATGGTGGAAGTTGTGTTAAAAGGAAGACTGTGTGTTGTGAATATACGCTTAAGTGCATATAAAATCACTAGAGAGGTATTTTCACAATGGATTTTTTAAAGTTTTGAGATCACTTTTTTATTTATTTACATATTTAGCTTTTTTGGTTTTAACTTATTATACTGTATGAATATAAGGTATTATTATGGAGGACGAAACCTGCCAAAATCAAAAAGAAATAAATGAATAAAGAAATAAATGACTCAATAAATAAATACATTTTATAAAATGTGACATAAATTGATATTTCTGTTGTAATTTGCTTCTTTATTTATTTATCTTTGTATTAATTCCCCTATATATTTACTCTTCTGTTTAATATTCCCTTTTATTTACTTCTGTATTTATTTTTATTTATTTTTTAATTAATTAATATATTTAAGCATTTATTTTTTATTTATATATTTATTTTTTTAATTTTTATTATTTTTTATTTTGGCAGGTTACGTCCTCCATAAATCATGGTCATCTATTTGAGTTTATCATTAGTAGTAGTACATGGTGGACCATAGGAATTAGTAGAGGTATTAGTAGAGTCATATAAAGCAGAATATAAAATGAATCTTTCCTGTGGAAGTAAGATGGTAACGTACATTGGTGAGGACGCCGTCCCCCTTCTCACTAACGCAGCCCTGGAGACTGAAGGTCAGGTCGTGGCAGCTGACCACGATGCGGCGGCCAAATCGCTCCTCAAACGGCTTCACGTCCGGCTCGATGCCTGAGAAGTCCAGCCTCTGGATATCAGACAGGAGAGGAGGAGGAGGAGGAAGAGGAGGAGGAGAAGGGAAGCATGAAGATAGGAGATAAAACGACAAGAAGAGAGAAAGATTGATCCAGTGGAGAGGAGAGAGGATAAGAGAGGATGCAAGCAGTGAAACAAAGAAGAGGACACAGTGGACATGGTGGAAAGGGGAGGAGAGATCAAACGGTCTGAATCAATAGTGAAATAAATAAATCATAAGATAACCAAGCGTTAACAGAAGCGTCTTGTATACCTGTGTCTCAGGATCCAGAGAGAAAAGCTTTTGTCTGCCTTCATTCCTGTTCATCTTATTGAGCTGGTCGGTCTCCCTGGCGTACTGCAGACACACAGAGAGGGGAAGAACAGAAGTGACAGTAAATTAATGTAAGCTCATTGTAGAAATATAAGGCCATGTAGTTTGTTATTATTATTATATGGCAATTTTCGTTATTCTTGTCCATTGAAAAAACATGACACACAATAATGGGCCCTACACAGCAGACTGTTGCTGGTAAACCAACACAAATACAGACACAGAGTAAGACAGAGAAGACGCCAAGCAGACCCAGACGAAAGGAGAAGAAGGGTATCTGATGGAGACAAACATATCAAACCACTCAGGTCAAGGTAAAAGCCCTGATCCATCTCCTCCCCCCCTTTCTGTTTTTCCTGTTCTCACTGTGACCCGCCTGCAGACAAACTCAAGTTCGTGGAGACGGGAAAAAGCAGCGTTGGAGCGGCCCAGAGCAAACAGCGGTGAAACAGCAGCACAGCAGCACAGAGGGCTTTGTTGTCTGTGTGTAGCTCTGGGTTTATAGACATATTAAAAGAGCACCGTCTCTGTAGAATAAACACTGCTGTTCTCAGGCTTAGAAAACCGACTCAAACACAAGAGAGTCAAACAAAAGAGCTGCTCTGCTACGGCTCCTCCATTATGAAGACATTTATAAACAATACGTTATGAATGTGGTCTGGTACAAAGGCTCAGACTAATTTTTGAGATGAGATATGTCTTCTTTTGCTGCCATTAAAGGAGACAGCTTTTTCTTTTCTTTTTTACAGATAAAACATAATTACTAGGGCTGTAAAAATTAACACGATAATAACACAAATTCGTTTTAACGCCACTCATTTCTCTAACGCATTAACACAACTTGTGATTTCTAGGTTGTTGTGGGCTCAGTTTTAAAGCTAAAGTGAAGATACTGGCATCCTGTGAGGGTTTCTGGACAATATCTGTCATTGTTTTGTGTTGTTAATTGATTTCCAATAATAAATATAAAGCAGCATATTTGTCCACTCCCATGTTGATAAGAGTTTTGAATATTTGACAAATCGCCCTTTAAAGTACATTTTGAACAGATAAAAAATGTGTGATTAATTTGCAATTAATCATGATTAACTATGGACAATCATGCAATTAATGGTGATTAAATATTTTAATCGATTGACAGCCCTAATAATTACATTAATAAAATGCCTACAAGGGATGTAGACAACTACCGTGTCAAATACAAGAAATGTAGGGCTGAACTGAATGTCGTTTTTTTTACATTCAAAGCTTCTCTTGAGCTTTGAATGTCTGTCGTCATATTTTATGATGTCATCACCTTAAAAAAAAAAGGAAAAAACTTGATTTGTGTGCAGCAAGCGGGAGAGTAAACAGTTTTTGAAAGGCTAAACGCCAACAAATATGGTTTGAAGCAGATTATTTTGTTAAACATAAAAACATGTTATGATGATGAAAATGAAATGATTACATCTGTCTCTTTTTCAATAAATCTTGACTTTTGGACTTTACAACGCTCTGGAGTTATTGGAAATGTTTGGCTCACACAAGTCGGAAACAATCCTACGCAGCGACCACTGGAATCTAGTATGATACTAATAATATTAGTGTAGCCTAATCTTTATCTGCAACTGTGCAGAAATAACGGATTTAAATACAGTGAAGAGATATGCCAAAAAAACGACAACACAAAGCTTCGAACTAGACCTAAAAAAAATATACACTTGAAATGTGATATCTTAAATGTTTCTGTATTTCCATATCTCACATATCTGAATTCATTAATTCTCCATCCATCCTTCATACCTTTATGAGTTCAGGGTGTAAGCTCCTCCCCAGGCTCTCCAGCAGGCTCTCACCTTTACCTTGGCTGGTGGTGTCGTCATCTGATTGAACGGGACAGTGAACATTGCATGAATGAAAAGTCATCAGAATGCACAGAAACACAGTCTAAGAATAAATCACTCAATGTTTCCCTAATGGCTTCCTATGTGGCCGTCTGCGAGTTGTGTTCCCCCTTACTGGCCAAATTAAAAAGAGGATAATTCACTATTCTGCTGCCTCCCAGGTGACAGATGATGGACCGAATGAACCCTAAAAGCCCCTCCATCTTTCTGGACGGCCTCCCAGTCCCTCATCAGCATCTCTGACCAAGCTATTGAGTTACACTAAAACATTGTGCAGAGAGAGTATATTATTATATAAGGAAAAAAGGATGTTGGCAAGACGTAGGCAAACTGCATAAAACTGCTGGCAGTCTTCCACAGCTCAGGACGAGCAACGAGTTCAACAACTCACCATAAACTGCACCCTAAAGAAACACACACTTTGGGAGTGAAACTAAAGAGAACAGCTGAAAGCTTTGATTTAAGTGTACCTGCACAGCTGAATATATTTTAGAAGAATTTACAGCTGATGTGGAAGTTTCTATCTCTCCACTGGCAGCAACTATAGGCATATTATCAAGCCTATTTATTGCAAAATGGAAGTCATCAAAAAGTCATAACACAGGGCTCAGACTTCTTAGTTTCAAGGGAGTTTTGGACTCCATCCACTGCCAGGGAGCAGGATTACTTTAACCCCGGCTCAGAGGTTCTGTTCAAACATGCTATTATTATTATCATAGCTAAACGGACCATGACAATACAGCAACCTTTCAATAAGACTGTAAATAAATTGAAAGACGATCTGGACGTGTATATATCCCGAGTATGTTGTGCGGTATAACTGACCCAGGGAACAGTCCAGTGTCTCCGCCCCGTTCCTCCTGTCCTGGCTGGCCTCGGTGGTGCTCTGCAGAGCCTGTTTCAGCGTGATCACCCACTCCTCCATCTCCGCTTCGCTGTCTGCAGCCAGGAAGTGGCTGTAGCGGTCTTGCATCTTCAGCTCGAAGCCGTTGCGGCGCATCTTAGGGCTCTGAGGGGGGGGGGGAGGAATTATAGTATTTTTTTAGTACTTTGAATTTTTGTTCTTCTTCAAACAAAACACTAACAATGGATAAAAGATCATCCTATATTCTGGTAATGAAACGAGTTCTACAGTTAAAGACAACACAAGAGGATTTCCCCTGGAGGTTTATGAGGACCTATTATGCTCATTTTGAGGTGCATACTTGTATTTTGGGTTTCTACTAGATCATGTTTACATGCTTTAATTTTCAAAAAACGCTTTACTTTTCTCATACAGGCTGTGCTGCAGGCACCTCTTATCACCCTCTGTCTGAAACGCTCTGTTTCAGATAGACAGCTCTGTGTTACTTGGTGACATCACCACGTTATGGAAGAAGAGGCGGGACTTCAATCAAGGAGTTTCAGGCAGTTCAGGAGCAGTAACTCCCTTTGGTGTGGACTTTGGGCTTTGTAACTTTGCATGCACAAAAAACTATATAGCACACTAAAGGAAAGGGAAAAAGCACAAAAGCATAATAGGTCCTCTTTAATATAATTTAGCCAATTTATTGTATTTTTCTGACCAAAACATTTTGTTGCAAGTACCTCTGTAATGAGCTTTATGCTTGCAAAGTGCTTCTGATGGATTCAAACAGACAATGTTCTCACTAAAGATTGTTTTGTCCTTACACTAGGACATTCTTCTGTGAAAGTAACGCTAAAACCGCTGTATTTCGGGTGCAAAACATGCTTTACTTGTCAAACAACATTATACACCACAAGCTTCCACATTAAACCCACGAGCCAGAATGAGTCTCCTCACTCTTCCCATTCATCTTCTGGATGCGTTCTCATCAAGCTGAAAGCTTCCCGGTAGCCTGTCCGGTCAGTACAGACCTGAATGAGGTACCAGCCTGTGCCATGAGCCAACAGCATCAGCATCTCATAATCTGCTTGAACAGGACTTTCTGTCCAAGTGAATGGAATGCAGTAAATTTATCCAATCAAAGCGACGAAAAGCCTCTGGAGCAAGACAAGGAAACACACTGAGATTCACGAGGGTGAGAGCTTTTGCCAAAAACTGAAAACTCACAGAGGGAGATACACCAAAAAGAGTTTGACTTAACAAGCAGCATGGTATATTGAAAGCTTGAAGGGATAGTTTGGATATTTTGAAGTGGGGTTGTAGATGGCGGTCGGCACGCCCGCAGTTTGGAGAAACAGACAGGAGTACCAGCACAGGAGCAAAGCAATGTACTGCTGTGAACGGGGGCAACAGCTAAACAGATTTTAGACACATAAAAAAATCAATATCAGTTTAAGTGTACGCTATATTTAGAATATTTACACCTCTTTACCTCGCCATCAGACAGCCCTTTCTGACGGGGAACTGCAGCCGTTATCTAGGCTCTCTTCAAAGCCACCAGACTCCATTGATAAAAACAGTAATTTTACCTCGCAGAACACAGGAGTTGCTGGTCTACCGCTGCTTCGATTGGTTAATATGTTTGTGTTATTGTGTTGCTTTTGGTGTTTTAAAGGGTTAGTTCAGATTCACCAAAGTCACACAATAACACAAACAATCTAACCGATCGAGGCAGCGGTAGACCAGCAACTTCTGTGTTCTGCGAGGTAAAATTACCTTTTATCAATGGAGTCTGGTAGCTTTAAAAAGAGCATAGATGATCAGTTCCCCTTTTGGAAAGGGCTGTCTGACGACAAGGTAAAGCGGTGAAAATATTCTAAATATAGCGTACACTTAAACTGATATTGATTTTTTTAGGCGGGCCTTTCTTTTAGGTGGCTAAAATACGTTTTGCTGCTGCCCACATGTTGGTCAAACTGAAAAAAAAGGCTGGTGCTGCAACTGTTGCCGTATTCTCAACTGTGCATTTGATGCTTCTTGGATTTTTTTTCTTTATACCTGAACAACGTCTATGCAGGAGTCCAGGTAGATAGATCCTTTGGTATCCTTGCAGTTCTTCTCATCCTTGTAGGAGTTGAGGATGTAGGAGCCGTCGGGGAGCTGAGACAAGTAGAAGAACCTCCTTTTGAACACCTGCAAATTCACAGCAGCAGAGAGCAAATCAGAGGAATATCTAGCAGATTATAAACAACTTAGAACAGAGAAATGCAGTAAAGTGATTTAAAAACGTTGATGTGAGTTTCAACAGTTTATAAGCCACAAAGGAGAACGAAGAGTCGGCATGTGTCTGTGGTGAACCCCTACGTGTTGCTGTTGTTGTTTCATTTGTTGCTGTTTATGTTGTATGAATAACAGACAGCACGTCTGGCGGTGACTCACCCTCATGGAGACAGACAGGCTGCTGTTGATGTTGGCTTTCTGAAGCCAGCCCTGCTTCATGATGCCTCCCCTCTGGGAGCACAGCGATGCTGTGTCCTGACAGACACAAGCACGGGAAATCAATTATAGACAGACTTTATCATGCAGGTGAAGTCAGGTTAATGGTTCTAACATATTGAAGGGATAGTTTGGATTTTTTTTTTAAAGTGGGGTTGTATGAGGTACTTATTCATAGTCAGTGTATCACTACAGTAGATGACAGTCAACACGCCCCCAGTTAGGAGAAAAAGACAGGAGTACCAGTACGGGAGCAAAGTAATGTACTGCTGTGGACGGGGGCAGCAGCAGAAGTTATTTATATACCTAAAAAAATCAATATCAGTTTAAGTGTACGCTATATTTAGAATATTTTCACCGCTTTACCTTGCCATCAGACAGCTCTTTCCAACCGGAGAACTGAAGCCGTTATCTGTGCTTCAAAGCCACCAGACTCCATTAATAAAAACAGTCATTTTACCTCGCAGAACACAGAAGTTGCTGGTCTAACGCTGCCTCGATTGGTTCGTTTGTTTGCGTTATTGTGTGACTTTGGTGAATCCGAACTAACCCTTTAAAACACTAAAGTCACACAATAACAGAAACAAACTAACCGATCGAGGCAGCGATAGACCAGCAACTTCCGTGGTCCTGTGAGGTAAAATGACTGTTTTTGTCAATGAAGTCTGGTGGCTTTAAAGAGAGTCTAGATAAAAGCTTCAGTTCCCCGTCGGAAAGGGCTGTCTGGCGGCGAGGTAAAGCGGTGAAAATACTCTAAACATAGTGTACATTTGAACTGATAATGATTTTTATTTAGGTGGCTAAAATCCGTTTTGCTGCTGCCCCCGTCCACAGCAGTACATTGCTTTGCTCCTGTGTTGGTACTCCTGTCTGTTTCACCCAACTGGGGGTTTGCCGACCGTCATCTACTGTAGGTAATACACTGACTATGGATAAGTACTTCATACAACACCACTTCAAAACATCCAAACTATCCCTTTAAGCATCACAATAGTCACTGTCTGTCTGTTCTGACAAGTATCTGGTTGCGAGAGATGTCGTTCACTGATCACAGCTGCAGTGTATTAACATAGTTGTGAAAATGCCATTCATTCTAATCACACACTGTCCAGCCAAATCAATTAATCAGGAGAATTTCATCGGTTTTCCATAAAAGGGTTCATCATAACTCAGCCTCAGTCCCGTCACTGCAGCCTTTCCATCCCATAACTACCGTGGGATAGTTCATCATCAGCAGCATAGCAAATATAAACATCCATCACAAGGGAATGGTCTCTCTCATATACAAACACACACATTCTCTGGAGCAAATGCACTCAGCCACTTGGAGGAATGCACAGTGCAAGGGGGGGATAATTAACTTAATGTCAGCCTGGTAGTGACACATGCACGTCATGACATTGAGTGAGAAGGGTTGAGGTGTGTATGTGTGCAATTGAGATGAACCTAATCACACTGAAGTGGCATTTTGTCCTCCAACCGAGCGTCACACCTCCCTCTTTCTCTCTCTCTCCAGCTTTGTCCTGTAATCTAATAGGCTGTCTGTTCTCCTCCCACAGCTCGCTCACGTCCATCCTTCTCCACAGACATACAGCAACTGAGTGGCCGACCACCATGCATACACACCTCGCCACACCCTACATCAACAATGGTAGTGTACTTAGCATTGTCATCATCTAAAGCTTACTGTCTGATTTATTACTGATTTATTGTTATGGCTCTGTGGATGGATATAAAATGTTATATAAAAGACATCGAACAGCAAACATTTCTCTCTATATATATAATGATTGTTTGCATTTTCTCTTTTTGTTCTTAAATAGTCTTGCTACGAGCCCACCATCACTAGGGCTGCATGATTTTGAAAAAAATATCTAATTGCGAGTCAAAATGACTGATATTGCAATTGCTATATGATTTGTGACATTAGAGGATCTGATCATTTTAATTATTATATATTAATTTTATTTATACAAATTTATTTTTTATTTATTATTAAAATTATAAATCATACATCAGCAACTTTGTTAAAAAAATCGTTAAAATTAACCGAATTTTTATTTATTATCCAAATAATAAATCGTACACCACTAACTTGGTAAAAAATCTTCAAAACTAACAGAATTTTTATTTATTATTAAAATAATAAATCATACATCAGCAACTTGGTAAAAAAATCTTTAAAATTAACAGAATTCTTATTTATTATTAAAATAATAAATCGTACACCGCTAACTTGGTAAAATCTTCAAAATTAACAGGATATACAATTCGGGTGTAAACCCTTTTAATGCAGCAAAAAATTGGTCAAAATATAAACAGGAATTTAAATTCCAGTATATAATGTATATAGTATATAAACATAGAATTGAATTGAATAGATCGGCCCCATTGTCACCGATACCTGATCCAGCTGTTTGAGTCAGTATTGGCCCGATATCCGATGGGGTATCGTTATCGGTGCATCCCTAAATGAATTGTGCAGCCCTAGCCATCACAGCCAGACATGCTAATGCAGAGATAATGTAACAGTAGCGTGGCCCGTTTGGAGAAGTAATGGAGCCATTTCCTCTCTGCCCTCTCCGCCTTGGCAGCAGCAGCAGCATTTATTTTCCTTCAATTAAACCCGCTCTCTGTCTAAGTTTATCCACATCCGGCCCGAGGCCGGGCAGGAGGAGGAGGATCGATGGGGGCTATTTATAGGACGTATATATGCTACTGGTTTCACTGCCCTGTGCTCAGTCTCTGAGGGGTCACACTGCCGGGCGGACTGAAGGACTGACAGACCATAAGTCACAGAGAGTCTTCCAGCACAATTACCAGCTCAGTGCATGTGAACGCTGCTCATATTCTCAGCAGCCAAATTTGTGTCTCATCTCCATCATTCAAAACGATTAAAGGGGGTCATTTTAATTTCCGAGCAGGGTTTATTGCGCATCACTAAAAGCTGTGCACATATATGCATTGGTGCAATCTGCCCAGTGAGTCAATAGCAGACCACTCATCCTCGCCGCTGCAGCGATCAATGTCTGTGATCTAACGGCGCTCAGACCCCCGTCTACTCACCTCGTCTT
This sequence comes from Sebastes umbrosus, assembly GCF_015220745.1. Lineage (NCBI taxonomy): Eukaryota > Metazoa > Chordata > Actinopteri > Perciformes > Sebastidae > Sebastes > Sebastes umbrosus. The sequence continues at coordinate 6,242,182 of NC_051290.1, forward strand.
TGGCGTCTTCGTCGATCTCAAACGTGTGAGCTGGCAGCTTGTCTGTCTTCAGGCCTTTGCTTTGAAAAGAAAGCGAGTGAGCGTCAGCAGGCTTCGATAAATCAGCGCCCCCCCCCCTCCCTACTGTACGTCCCCTGTGGTGAGGTCTGCTATCTCTCTACGTCTGTGTACAGCATGCAACCAAGCGCTGCTTGCGCTGTCTGCTTTGCTCTGTTTGTCCTGTGTTGGTCAGCAAATGTTGTGCCACCTTGTCTATTATTGCATCATAGCTATTTTTAGTATATTTTTGTACATTTTGTATGTCTCTTTTATAACAACTTATGGTTTGAGTGCAGGTTACCGCCTCACGGTTATATGCCTCCGCCTGTGTCATCACTTCATCATTTTATCTTATTAGACATTTGTGTGAAATTGTCATAATTAACATATGAATTCATGAGTTATGGCGGGTAAAAACGGGTTTTGTGAGGTCACAGTGACCTTTGACTACCAATCAATTCATCCTCAAGTCCAAGTGGACGTTTCTGCCAGATGTAATAAAATTCCCTCCAGGCATTTATTGAGATATCGCTTTCACAAGAGTGGGATTGACGTGAGGTCACGGTGACCTTTGATCACCAAAATCTAATCAGTTCATCCTCGAGTCAAAGTGGACGTTTGTGCCAAATTTGAAGAATATTACCAGTCTAAAGCTGACTTTCAGCAAGTGTTTCAACTCATAAATAACAAACTTATTGCTGTTTGTCACAATCATATCAGAGTTTCTATTGGGTTCTAACATGGGTGGGAGTAATGGACACAATAGGCTTGTTTTATTGCTGTAAATTGTCCCCATCTGCACTTTTTAATGATACAGCACAATTTTATAATTTTTGGCAAATCATTTCACGGACCTCCTGACAGAGTGCCACAGATCCCACTTTGAGAATCACTGCTGTAGAGGAAAATCTGGCTCAGTTATTTCTATTTGTATGCAGTATTTCCTCTACTCTGCTGAAGCACCAGAGCTACATTAATATACAGAAACAGTAACTTATTGCATGTCGTCATCCAGCAGACCCACGCTGAGCCTAAATCTCTTGTACATGTTACATATTTGGCAGTAAAGAACTCCGATGTTGTTTTCCACACATCTTCCTTACCTTGGCAGCATGCGGAAGTCACCAGAGTAAGCCTCGTATTTGTAGTTGATGACGTGCCAGTCGGTGTTGTACATCTTGATGCACTGCCAGAAAGATCAACACGGAGAGCTGGATTAGGGACAGCAGATACATGCCATAGCAGCAAAGTGACCTAACCGAGCACACACAGTTTCTTTCCTCCAAATGTGACTCACGGAGGAGGACGATTCCAGCTCCGTATCATTTATTATGAACTCAAAATAAATCTGCAAACTAGCAGAGGAACTCTTCACCTCTGCCGTGACTTCTACTTATTATTCCTCAACATGCTTTTTCATTGTACTTTTTTTATTCAGTGTGAAACGGCAAGCAGGAATTACAATACAAAATCAGCTGAAAAGGATCTTTGTTCAGTAGATGCTGAGTTAGCCTGGATCTGTTTTAACAATCCCTATGACAGTTGTTTCCATGCTTATATCATAGTCATGAGAGCTGGCCGAGCAACACAGATTTAGAGCCTGGCAGAGCAGCGGAGTATATATCTACACACATCATGCCAGAAGAGTCTGCTTTTCATTGCTAATACAATATATCATCAGTGCAGCGTGTGTTTACTGCTGGCCTGTGTTTCTTTATGAGCTTTGAGTGACTACTTTAGGCTGAATGTCATCAAGAAATCATCTTTTATATGTTTGTTAAGAATCCATCACATTTAATGTTATATTACTGAGAAGATTTAACGTCAACTGTGAATACCACCCTCTTTTTTATTTTTAGAAACTGTTACAAATGCTGCTGTTTGAGACCAAGTGTGGACAAGTCCTCCACATGGGACTGCTGCTGGGTTATGGTACTGTACCTCTTTGGCAAACAGACTCCTGGCCTCCCGCTCAGCATTCTGAGGCACCGAGGGAACGACGGTCCTCCTCTGCCGGGAGATCTGGGACTCCTGCGTGCACACACACATAGCAAAAACAAACAACGTTGTAATGACAGGTTCTTTCCAATCAAATAGTAACACAACAGGAAGCCACAAACGACGAGAGAAAAAGAGAAAGTGAATGAGAGAAAACAGAAGGCACAGATAAAAAGAAACAGATGAGTGTCAACAGACAGGGAGCGAGACGTGCCTCTAAACAAAACCACATGTTACTTTGAAGCAGCACTAATAAATGCAGAGCAGCGGTACCTGGCTGCGTTGGGGATGAACAGTGATTCATGATGGGAAACCTTTCTTTAGGAAGCGATGTTTTACAGCTCTTTGTTCCCGTTTGACTCGGACAGTTTTACAAGAAATAAGACTTGATCAAAACCGAGTCCAGCGGTACATGTCCACCACGTCCGGCGAGGACACTATAGGTGACACGCTGCTCCACTCAACTGGTCGTTAAAGCGGTGACATACCCGAACGTGGAATGCACCTGATTGGTTCAAACAGGAAACAACATGGTGACCTGCTCGTAAACTTTCTGTTATTCAGTCTAAACAGTCCACTGAAATCTACTTCTGGAAACATTTTAAGCGAGAAATAGGCGATGCCACTGTTGAATCATGTTTCATTTTAGAACTAGATCGCCTAGTTTGACAGCTTGGTCCAAGCATAAAGTTGAGAGTTTTCAACTTTATGCAAATACAGACCCTCTCCAACTCTCCGCAACACTCCCAGCATGCACTGGGCGATGGTTTCTCTTGCTTTCTATAGGAAATTATTGGAAAGCGCTGAGATACCCTTCGTCACCCGATCTGTTGGAAATGCGCCGATAGAGGAGCACTCATGCGGGTGAGTGGAACCGCTGACACGCCCCCCCTGAAAACTAGGGCTGACCCGAATGCTTCGAAGCTTCAACCGTTGCCATGGTAACCGACCTCCGAATCAGTATTCTAATGTTTCGTTTTTGTTGTAATAATAATAAGAATAATAATGTATAAATCCCGAAATAGCCCATTAAATAAGGAATATTCCCACAACATTATTCATTATTCCTATTCAACATTAATTATTATTAGTTATTTTCAGACAGATATTGCTCTTTCTTATGTGTAGAGGTGCGTATGTGTACAGTAGTGTGGGCTTCGAAGCTTTGAATACCTTCAAATATTCCTCACCGAAGCTTCAAAGCCCAAAAAAATTGTATTCGGGACAGCCCTACTGAAAACATAAACAAAGGACTGTTCCCGCCTTTTCATTTTTGAGAGAGCAACGAGGAAACTCCAACACTCGGCCGACCAATTGTGTAACTTCATCACTCAGTCAGTCACTCAGGGACAGCGTTTGTAGGGTTACTAGGTAGTGGCTAGAAGGGAGCAAGCAAACTGGGGAAACTCTCGCGAGATAGTTAAGGTTAGGCATTGATTTCAAATAGTTAAGGTTAGGATAGGTCGTCGGGCAGCGAGTCTCGCGAGCAGTTTTCTTAAATTGCGGGCTCCCTTCTAGACACGACCAAAAAACTAGACCTGGAGCGAGACGTGCCTGCAAACAAAACCACATGTTTGAAGCAGCACCAATAAATGTAGAGCAGACAGAGGTACCTGGCTGTATTGTGCTAGACCCGTAAATAATTGAGCCAGGTGCGTTGGGGATGAGCAGTGATTCATGATGGGAAACCTTTCTTTAGGAAGTGATATTTTACAGCTCTTTGTTCCCGTTTAGAGAGAAAAAAAGCTGATTTGCTGATTTGGCACTTTGCAGTGGAGATGTCCGCACAGGCGTATTGAGTATGAGGTATATAAGGGATATGATTTCATCCTGGGGAGGAAGATGACCAGGAGGACTCACCGAGACATCGTCGACGGGGCAGAGCAGCAGGTCTCGGTGGGGGTCGCTATGGATCTGAGCCTTTCTCTGAAACACCACAGCTTCATAGTCCAGTGGTTCAATAATCTTTGGCTGCTCCTGAGAGAGAACAGAACACAAATACATGCAACGTCAAATACACTTTTTGATCTCATTTTCAGATAGGCTTGTCTTTTACTGCGGCTCCGGCGAGCTCCACATGCCCTTGCTACTTGAGAGCAGTTAACAAGGGCTCACCCCCAGGAACTTTTCACCACCACCACCCACGCACAACCAGAGCCGCGAGAGATCAGAGAAACAACCACACGGTTCAGAGGGCTGTCACGGTGCAGGGAAACAGTTGCTCAGAGAGTTGTGGGGTGGAGGAAAGACAACAAATACATAGACAAAAGGGGCAAAAGAGGTGAGCAGCAGTGGACAAATTATGATATTTGAGCTGTCAATAGAGGCATGTGTAATAATGAAACTAAAGAAGTATATCACATGCCCAATGCCACATGTCAGTTCTAGCTAAACATCATAACTTCCTGTTTTGAGTTTCATAGAGAAGTGGAAGATATGAAATCAGCCTCTCCTGCATTATGTCTTAATAAAGAGGCCGACAGGCTTCAAACCCAGCCTTCCACATCTAGGTCAAGATGTGATCACAAGTAAAATAAACCAGTTGGAAAGATTCTGAATTAATTCCAAGAAAGTGCCATAAGCTCAAGCTAAGCAGTGAGGGTTGTTGTGATGAATAGCTTAGCCAATAAGCCTTGGCTGAGCGAAGGAAATCAGACTGTATGGATTTGATCAGCTCCTGTGCCACATCGCTGAGCCACACCGCCCCAGAGGTTTCTGGGCGAAACGTGCATGGCAGCTGACGCGCTGCTTTAGTGAACAAGCACAGTGGGGAGGAGGACTCCAAAAAGCCTGACAATGCGCTACAGCTGGGGGAGTATGATTGAGTCATTTTCCACCTTGTCATATTTCCATTTATGAGCCCTGCAGCTGAGACGCAGAGATTTGTTTTGCTGCTGTACCACTGTTGGAGTGGGCAGAGTGAGCGAGACAGTAATAAAGTTATTATGCAGTTGCTTAGCTGCTGCTTTTTTCCCTCTGCTTGTCGAGCTCCCCTCCCATCCACTGCCCTCACTGGGTTTGTGTTTGTGTGCAGTTATTCAGTCATTCTGATTACATAGGTTGAGGTCTTTTTGAGATATGCAGCCCTCTTTTATTTATTTATCTTTGTATTAATTCCCTTATTTATTTACTCTTCTTTTTATGTTTCCTTTTATTTATTTATGTATTTATTTTTATTGCCTTTTAAATGTATTAATTTATTTTTGCCATTATTTCTTATTTATTTATGCATGTTTTTTATTTATTTTTAAATGTATTTATTTATTTCTGTATAATCTTTGTATTAATTCCCTTATTTATCTACTCTTCTATTTAATTTCCCTTTTATTTATTTATGTATTTATTTTTATTACATTTAAATGTATTTATTTATTTTTGCTATTATTTCTTTATTGATTGATTTTTGCATGTTTTTTATTTATTTTATATTTATTTTTAAATGTATGTATTTATTTATGTATATATTTATTTATCTTTGCACGATTTTCCCTTTGCATCTCACCTCTTATTTATTTACCTAAACTTATTTATTTATGAATTTTCTTTACATATTTCATTTTAAATTGTTTATGCATTTCTGCCTTATTATGCAAATGAGGGGGGCTGAAGTTGCTCCCCCTCATTTTCATTTTGGCAGGTTCCATAAGGAAATGGTGACCGTTCCATAAAAATAACTTTTTATCATCTTTGTTACCGACTGCAGCTTAAAAGGCCTTGACAACATATTTTCCCTCTCACTACGAGCAACAGGGACCTACATGAACACACAACTTTCTGAGTTTGTCTGGGTTTGTTTCAGAGACTTTAAGGAGCTTTTAAAGCTGGAAAAACAATTGAATTCCACACCGTCTGGCAGTATTACACGTTGTATATCAGCTTGTTCCAACTCCTCAATGAAGCTATATGATGTTTACACACGGAGTCAAATATTCCAACCCAAGACTTTCCACAGAATTAAGCCTGACATATTTGGTATCTTTGGAAATGTTGGATCTCCACTAGAATTTGAAAATAAAGCTCCGTGGTTTTGAACACTGTTTGGCTATACAGTACGAGTTGAGTGAGGTTTAATACCCTGGTATCTGTGCACGAGCCAATGAAGGAAAGAAAGTTCTCCCTTTCAGTGTTCTCTAACCAATAATTTGGCCCGTGAAATAAGCTGGTTACAACGAGTACGTGTTCTCTGCAGATTTTTCCACCAGACCCCGACTTTCTCGGTTGTCCACACGAAACCTGCGATTAGCTTCTTCTTTTTGAACCACTAATCTAAATAAAAACTTCCCAGTACTATTTAGTGTTTGCAGATTTCTCTGTAGCATCACTGTTATCTTTTTTTCCACAAGGACTGGCTACTCAGTGGACGAGCAGCAACCTAAAGCAGCAGTAAAACACAAAACCTACGAGTCTGTTGAAAGCATTACACACGACTGTGCCGCCCCTGCACCCGAAGCAGCAGCCCTGCTTCCTGTCATGTGCAACAAGCTGAACCGCAGCGCTGTAAGTCAGAGGCAGCGCGCGGTGGCTCGACTGCAACTCTGATCATGTTACAGAGAGAGAGAGAAAGAGAGGAAGCAAGAAGAAGAAGAAGCTGAAGAATCACAAGCAGGCAGCTATGAAGCCACAGACTCACTGATTGAGTAACAGAGAGATGCTAAAACACAAAAGGACATGGCCTAACGTTTGGGTGTAACTGTGTAACGCAAGCACTTTCTCCTCTGAGCTACCAACCAGGCCGGGGAACACTCAAACACCAAAGTACAACTCCCAGTGAGCCTCCAGGGGACTATGATCATCATGATGATGATGGTGTTGTTGGCAAGGATGCATTTCCAGATGTCTAGTCCAGCAGATGTACAGTAAGGCGCTCCAACATGACCAGGTGGATTTTATCACGTTGGCTGAGGGAGCAGCTTTACACTTAAACACAATAGATGAGCGCACACACACGCTGACATGAAAGTCCCATACAGTATGAAGCGGCTCCTCTGTCCCACAGCTGACCCCACTAAGTGCTCCAATCTGTGTGTACTGTATATATGAGACACACAGCGGCTCGTTGGAGGGAAGAAAAGAGACTCTTTTATCCTCATAGTACTGTCCCTGTCTATTCCCAAAAAAACGTATGAATATATGAATGCAGATTCTTGTTGCATTCAGATTTAAAGTACAGACAGATGCAGGATTTAAACACCAAGGTTGCGTACGAAATTCCATACTAATATGCTATATAGTATGCTTAAACAGTAAGTGAAATTCTTTAGTATGTCACAAACCTTAGTATGAAACCAATAGTACGCAAATTGTCGTTTTGGTCACGTGAGGTTGGTATAGGTTACCGTGGTTACACATCTCCAGCCGGCAAAGAGGCTCTCAGGAAGTGATGACGTAAATCACAGCTCAGTGCGTACGAAAAGATACAGTACATAATACTATTTATTCACACAAAAGTAAGTTGAACAACAGTGTACATATTGGGTATGTATTTGGCCTGACAATGTGCTAAAACAAGAAAAACAGCCTTGCTTTAAAGCTGAAGTAGGCGAGATTGGAGCAAATGTGATTAAAAAAAAGTTATTTTTATAAAACGGTCGCTATACCCCGGCAGTAGTACATGAAACAGGTAACCTGAAAAAAATCATGTGCCTCTGTGTCCTCCGGTGCTCCTAACAGCATCTGCAAGATTTCACAGACCGGAGGAAAACAAGCAGTAAGAGCTGATCTGAGGTCTGCTGTCCAGCTGCCGTCTATGAGAGCCGGCTGTCAATCACTTGCGAACTCCGATCAAATGGTCAAACTAGGCAACGCTGATCAAATATGAATCAATATTATGTTACGTTAATGCCTATTTCTCTCCTCAAATGTTTTCAGAATCATCTTGTAGTGCACGGTTTAGCTATAAAATGAGAGTTTGTGGTGAAATCTGGTGAAGGAACGCCAAGTTCTGGTCACATGACTGGAGCACAGCCAATAGGAACGCTCTCTCAATAAAATGCCCTGTGATTGGTCAAAGTCTCCCGTCACAGGCTAGATTTTTTAAAGCCTGAAAACAGAGCCATGAGGAGGTGCATTCTAGTTATCTCTCCGAACACTTGTATTACAATATGCTGAAAGGTTATTATGGGATTTTTGCCCAATGATACCAAAAAATATACTGCCTACTGCCACTTTAAGCTAATAGATTTTTTACATCATTATAATGAATTGTTGTTAGCCTAAAACAAGACTTATGTATAGCATTTAATCCTTCAGTTTATCTAAAACCAACAAAATCCATACCAAATATAGAGCTATAGGTTTACTGCATATAGTGATGTGGCAGTGAGGCTTGCATAGCGGAGACAAATGTCAACCAGACTCAGTGGAATACTTTGACATTATTTAATCCACAGAGGGGGACATTTCTACTGACTATAGACATGCCAGACTGCATAGTTGGGTGTATACAGTCACATGGAGGATGATGTGTCTGTGTCCTCTACTCCCTATATGGCAACAGTGCATCCCTCTAGAGTGGCTCCTGAACCTTTTTTTTTGTCATTTCCCCCCCACTTCAATTGGAAGCCAAAAGATTTCACTTGTCAGAGAAGAAACAGCCCATGTGGAACTAATGACATTAACGATGGCTCTGTTCCAGCAATTACTGCGATGCAACGCTGGCAATCAAGACGAGATGGTATTAGTTACACCTGTGTTTGATGGTCTGGTGAGAAATGCAATGGGTCTACTCTGCGTCCTGTTAGAGGTGCCCACCCTCCAAGCCTGGGAACCACTTATAGGGCGACAACTAACAACAGTTTTCATTATTCATTATCATCTATCAAGGGTTTCACTTTTTTAGATTTAAGTAATCTATTGGAATTGAAATTGCAATGATCAGGCTGACAATTACTGTAGGGGTGTAAGCAAATATTGAATATTGTGATATTATGTTTTGTGATACTGTATCGATTTTTAATTAATAGTTTAAATATAAAGATTAACTCAGTCAAAATGTTATTTAATTTGCAAAGATATATGCTCCCTCTCAGTGTATGAGCCCTCTCAAAGTAGTGCTACGATGTTGGATGTTACAGCGACTGTGATAAATATAAATACAGATCCCACTGTTCTGACTGCATTAAAAAGTAAACTTATTTTACTCAGATGTTATGCATATGGTGGCGGGTTCTTTATACTATATTCCTAATAGTAGATTTTTTTTTTAAATCGCAATATATCACAATATATTGAATCGTAGCCCCTGTATCATGATACCTATCGTATCGCCAGATTCTTGCCAATACACATCCCTACTGGTTGCCAACATTGTTTATGTAAAACACCACTAAATACAGACACAGATATGGACTTCATAACAAGTTTTCAACAGGACTTATGAACTCCAGGAAGAACGCAGAATGTAAAAAAACAAATCAAAGTTTTATTTGACTTCCTGCTTGTAAACATGCAGCTAAAACCGGTTTGCTCACTGGGAAATCTAACTTAGAGAATAGGACTCAGTCGATAGAGATGTTCAGAATGAACACAGTCACAAAGGAAGCCTGCTCACAGCATGCCTGAGGGAATCCCCATGTATCCTCCACAAAACAACGCTTGTTCTCAGTTACCAAGCCAACCATCTATTCCATGAAATGAGCAGCTAAAACCTGCTACTCTAAAAAACACACATATCACACGTGGCTATACAAGACACACTTCTGTTGTGGAAATCAAAACCTTATCACATGATTATTACGCTGGTAACCTCTTTGCGTCACACTCCTCAAAGATGATCATCATAAGACTGAAGCCTGTAATCCCAAAGGAACAAGAGTTTATCTCTCACACAGCTCCACTCTCTACTCAGCCAAACATGTTTTGTTTATTTTTATTTTTATTTAGAATAAAGTCATAACTTTACGAGAAAAGGAGTCATTTCCTCCTCCACAAAATAAGCAGTTTCCCCATCAGGTCTGTGTGTTTCTTTCTTTGGAATAAACGCAGTTTCTTGCACAATCTTTTTAAGGTCCTGATACTTCTGATAATGTGGTGCTGATGTGCCAAAAGATGAAGTATTTGGTTATTTGTGACTTTATTCTCACAATACTACGACTTTTTTCTCTTAAACTTCTGACTTTATTCTCATAATATTACGATTTTGTTTCTCTTAAACTTATGACTTTATTCTCATAATATTACGACTTTTTTTCTCGTAAATTTATGACTTTATTCTCATAATATTACGACTTCTTTTCTTGTAAATTTATGACTTTATTCTCATCATGACGCCTTTTTTCTAGTAAATTAATGATTTTTATCTCATAATATTAGGACTTTTTTTCTCGTAAACTTATGACTTTATTCTCATAATATTACAACTTTTTTTCTCGTAAATTTATGACTTTATTCTCACAATATTACGACTTTTTTCTATTAAACTTATGACTTTATTCTCATAATATTACGACTTTTTTTCTCGTAAACTTATGACTTTATTCTCATAATATTACGACTTTTTTTCTCGTAAACTTATGACTTTATTCTCATAATATTACGACTTTTTTTCTCGTAAACTTATGACTTTATTCTCATAATATCACAACTGTTTTTCTTGTAAATCTTTGACTTTATTCTCATAATATTACGAGTTTTTTTCTCGTAAATTTATGACTTTATTCTCATATTACGAGTTTTTTCTCATAAATTTATGATTTTATTCTCATAATATTAAGACTTTTTTCTCGTAAATTTATGACTTTATTCTCGTAGATTTATGACTTTATTCTCATAACATTACGCCTTTTTTCTCGTAAACTTATGACTTCATTCTCATAATATTACGACTTTTTTTCTCGTAAACCTATGACTTTTTTCTCAAAATCTCAGATTTAATTTTTTTTTCCTCAATGTGGCCCTAATACTCCGTCTTAAGACACAGACTCAATCACAGAGCCCTGAAATGTGGTGATAGGTGGGAGATTCAGTCACTTAGATTTTGCATTTGAAAACAGCATGAGTAGGACTGGGTTGAGGTTTGCTGTTGTACCATAATGACAAAAGTGGAGAGATGGTTTCAGTTATAACAAACCAACCAAGTTATCAGCAGGCGAGCATCAATCTGCACTGACATCACTGGAAGTTTCCAAACAAACATGAAAATAAGTTCCCACACACATATGGGGCGTGCATGCAAACACATGCAAATGCTGCATCAGCAGGATCCTCACTGCTATTCATCTCTAACCACTGTGCCTACAATCCCTCATTATTGCAGTATACGTTCCAAGCCACCAGCACTGCTATTGACTCAAAAGGAGAAAAAAAAAAGCCATTAAGAAATGTTATTTTATTTAACCAGGTTAGTCCCATTGAGATTAAGAACCTCTTTTCCAAGGGAGACCTGGCCAAGACGGTCAGCAGCAAGAACACAAAGTTGCAGACATAGACACAAATAGAGATAAAATACAATTCACAAACACTAAAAGCACTCAAATTTGCATTAAAAGAGAACTATCTAAAGACAAATGGGGGGACAAAAAGGAACTTTTCTGGGAGTCAGCTGTACAACAAGGGGGCTAAAAACATCGGCATGCCATAGAGTCTGCTTCTAAAGCCTTCATTTGAGATTTTTAGGTCATTTTGGAGCAAATTCCAGGCCGAGGGTGCAGAATATGCAAAAGCACTTTCCCCAATTTTTAGAAATATACATCAATTATGAGGACATGCATGCATCTTTTGCACAATGTGGCCATTTCCAGCAGGAATAAAAGAGGCTCACACACACTCACACATACACACACTGCTCCAAGGCAAGGACAGGGGAAGCCATGCTGCAGCTGTCCAACTGGCACTACTCCTCATCCTGCCAGCACACAAAAGGAGCCGCACATGACTGAGAAACCATGTGTCTTCTGAAGAAGGCAATGTCACACTATTGTGTAAATGCATTTCAGGCATTTTCAGAAAAGCCAAACCAACATATGGGAGTATAATTGCTCCATAATGACCTGTGTCTTTTTACACCAGTAAAAAACTGTTCCAGTGCATTCAGTTAGAGGCATGCCAGAGCTTCATGGGTTAATGGTATAAGGTTGATGGGGAGGGAATAAAGAGTGAGAATAAACCAAAATGAACAGGGGAGTTAAAATTGGTGGGTTATAATAATGCTCCATAATGACCATAATGTCTTTTTACACCAGGAAAAACTGTTTCATTGCATTCATTCAGAGGCATGCCAGAGCTTCACATTAGCTATAATAAAGATTGGTGTTATATTAAAGGTTATAATAAAGGGGCAATAAAAGATTGAGAAGAGTGAGAGGATGTAAAAATGTAAAAAGCTTTATTCCCCCCTAGGGAATGCAGATGGAAGAGGGTTAGTTATCTAAAATGACCGCCACAACATTAAAAGCTGCTCACCACCAGGTCCACGGAGCTCTTCACAGCCTCAGACACGCTCTGCCTGACTTCCGCAGCCGTCCCGGGTTTGCTCAACCTCTTTGTGAATTTGCGCACCTCAGACATCCTGCAGAAACCTGGTTCAATAATCCACTATCCCGGTATGAATGAGAGCATGCCCGCAGCAGCAGCACCGTTGTTGTGTGTGACAGCTATTCCAGATGTGTAGGTTGTGTGTTGTGTTGGAGGTGAAGCCGCCAGCGGTTCAGTAGCGAGGTGAGGCTGCTGCTGCTGATGATGATGATGGGAGGAGAGCAGAGAGGAGGGAACACAGAGAGATGCTTCACTCCTACTCACTTCCGGTTTCTCCTCAGCCAGAGTCAGAAGTTATACCCAAAGATCGTCTATGATGACAACATCAGACACTATCTTTAATAACAATATAGAAATATTAAACACTAAATTCAATAAATAATAATGAATTATTATGATTCAATATTATTAACATAATTAACATTAACATAATAATGCACACAGAATTATTATGATTATGATTAAGTAAAAAATAAAACGTATGGGGACATCTGACAACTCTCTGCCAGCTGTGATAAAGTTAAACATAATATGTCAGTGACAAAAAAATGGAAAAAATTAAGAAACCTATTAGAGTAGCTTCTCAACTGTTGTCATGTGAAGTCAGTCAAATATATATATATATATATATGACTTCACTTCTAATAGGTTTTTTAATTTTTTCCATTTTTTTGTCACTGGCATATTATTTATAAGTTTATCACAGCTGGCAGAGAGTTGTCAGATGTCCCCATACGTTTTATTTTTACTTAATCATGTAATAATATATTGGTGTATTGTGTTTTTATGTGAATGTGTTTTAACATGTCCTGTCTGGATGTAATATCTTGTTTTAATTGACCCTTTTTAATAGCAGTTTTTTCACATTTCAAATTTCTGCCTTTTGTATGCGAAAAGCAGACAATAAAGTATTTTCTATTCTATTCTAAATAACAAACATATTTTACTGTGTCTAAGTTGTTTCATTCTGTGAACAGAAAAAAAATATATCTATATATCTATATTTATATAGATATATAGATATATTTTTTTTTTATTTTATTTTAAGCTGTATGTTGTTGTATGAAGTAAAAGACTACAAAAGCAAAGCAAGGTCTACAAGGGGCTCACCATGTCTGGTGGGAAATATGACACACCTGTCTAAATTGAAAGTACACTGCCACCTCGTGGCTTAAATGGCAAACTGCAGCAAAAATGGCAGGAACCTGAGCATTTCTCTCAACAAAACTTCTACAAGACAGCAGGTTTAATGTGAGGGGTTTTTACAACAAAAAACTTTCCTCACTTCCTCACAGAAGTGTATTAAATGAAAACAATGAAACTCAGAGACAGAACACTGGGGCCGACATGGACATGACTGATGGTTATATTCACCTTCTATATGGATTATTTATATGGCATTGTGTTTTATAAAGGACAACATATTAGCAGCATCATTACTAACTCAATTTAGGCTATAAAGTGTGTGCCAAGGCACACTAAAAAAGGATAGGATAGGACTGTTGTGCTCTTGCATGACTCCCATCATATCTGAAAGGATGCTGCTTACATGTATACAGATTATTCCCACTACACAACTGAAGAAGAAGAAGAAGAAGAAGAAGAATAGTATTTTATTGATCCCCAGAGGGGAAATTAAATTTTTTCACTGTTATTTTTACACATACATTACAAACAGGCCCGAAATACACCTTATACACGCATTATTTTAGTTTATTCCCAGGTTTATATCACAATATACATACTGCAGGAATGCTCACACAACTTTTGGCACATTGTAGTGTGTAGTGATACCTGAGGCAAGGTGTTAAATGTGAATCAAACTTTCACAAAAATATACATCAATACTTTTATTGGACGTGAAGTTAGATCGAGTCACTGAACAGATGCTGTTGCCAATTAGGAAGCCAATTTGGGGAAAATGGTACTTTGAATTATCAGCATGGATATACTATATACTATATATATACTATATATTCTCACTTCCTTATAGAAAGCAATCAAAAGTGGTCATGCAGTCATATGGAACTTAGAAAGGTGCCAAATAAAAGTATTGCTTTTCCTGGAAAAAAGAATATTAGAATTGTGAATTAATCCTTTAAAAAGATTGGCGGCCCCTTCAGTTAGCCCACTCACTACTGTACATGCTACATAGTTCCTGTAGGCCAAAAGTCCAAACAGTGTCTGTGTCAAGCTTCCAAAAGCCAGAGAGTGAACATGAAAAGGGAATGTCTGACTGATATGATCTTCACTTGTCGTTGCACTGGGTGATCTCCTTCAGAGCCCACTTATTTATTTCTATCTCCTGCCGTAAGTTGCAGTACTCCTCAGCCAAGGCCTCAAACTCTTTGCCCAAGATCTCAAAGGAGGCCAGGTTTGACTCAACGGACTGCTTCTCCACCTGACATGTCTTCAGCTCAGACTCCAGCTTCTCTCTGAAATTGAGACACGACAACAAAAAGATTGTTAGGGTTTTAGAGAAGCATCAGCCAGAATGTAGTTTCTGTAATAACTTTTCTGAAGACTTGATATCAGGACGTTACAGTTCAAATTCAATGAGCATAGAGAAACAGTATGCATTCCCTCAACTACTATCACTGTGTTGTCTTTCATAAAAGTAAGAAATGAGTCAGACATGCACAAAAAGCCTCTTGCCTTATTTTTCTATGAGCAGATATTGAGTCCACTGTGTACGTGTCCAGCTGAATTTCCACCATCTCAGTCCTTCGAAGCAAGAAGAGAAAAACAGATGTTAAAAAAATTAAATGAATGTCATACTGATGATCTCAGAATTGGTGTTTATTCTCCGAGTAGGGATGGGCAGATCAGAATGTTTGTGCCAAAACAGCCCTGACACATTTAGCTGAAAACTCCTTACTTGATCTTCTGTAAGACTATTTCACATTTTCCCTCAAAGTAGTCCAACTTCTTCCGGTCCAATTCTGTCTGGATCCTCAGCCTGTGGTCCAAGATGAGTGACTGGAGAAGCTGAATACACTTAATCAGTTCCTGGACACAAGTCAATAAGAAGGAAAAGAAACTTAACGCAAAATATATTTTATATTTTAAACAATTTGTAGTGAGTGAACCTGCAAAACGGGCAAAAAAACACACACATATATGTTATAATCTTCCAAAAACGGAGGAAATGTATTAGCTTGTTTCAGTTAACTACATGCACATGAAAGAGCACTTACAGAGAGGTAAAGTTGAGTCCGTCTTTGCAGGAGAACTATGTTTCCCCGGCAAGTCTCCTTCAGACTCTCTACTCCTTTCTTCTCTTTGTCCAGCTGGGTTGACAGATGAGACAACTTGATGTTCTTCAGACCCTCACTCTCATTCTCTACAGGAGATTACAGAACAACATCCCGGTCATCATGTCAATGCAGAACAATAAGGTAGTCAAAGCGAATGAGAATATTTACTGGTAGGAACAGATAAGCAAGTGTCTAGATACTGTACCCCATTCAGGCTGATAGTAAGAGAGGAGGCTCAAACACTTTTTCTTCAGATGTTTTTCCAGCTCTCTGGGAAGACCCTGTTTCATTCTTTGAACATTCTGGTGAATATAAATGAAAAACAGTTGGTAAACAAGCTATATTTGTAACTGAAGTATCTCTCTACTGACAGTCAACTTTCTTTTGGTACCACACTGTGTGTCATCCATCTATCCATCATTTCATCTATTCTGTATTTTTATGACTCACCTTCTCTGGTGGCATGAGCTCCATCATCTGTTGGGGGTCCAGACCCAGAACAGAGGGCTGGTCCTGGTTGGTAGTGCTACTGGGATCCAGCTGTCTGATACACTGAGCCACCAGCAGACACTTCTCCATCGTGTCATAAAACTACAAACACACACATACAAACAGTGAGTGATCTTTTGTCACTTTTGTAAACACAAATATGCAGCTTTACAAGTACTAAAATTGTAATGTTTCAAACTGAGAACTTTAGGTGCAATTTGGAGATGCAATGTGCAAAATGAGTTGCCCTGGACTGGGCAAATAAGCGTGTGGAATGTACCATGTTCTGGTCAGGGGGTACAGTGGCATGGTGCTTCCTGATACAGTGGTCCTGGATCATCTCCTGCAGCCCTTTGTGGAGGCCCTCAGAGCGAAGCCAGAGACGCCTCTGGCTCTGCAGCTTCTGCTCAGCCTGGAATAAAGCATCTCTGTAAGCGCTCCCAGATACACAAAACCTAACAAACTCAGACCCGGTTCCATCTCTGTGATTGCAATTCTTACTGGTTACCAGTAGAGGTCATTAAGTTATAGACCTCTTACTGTGTTATTAAATATATATGAATAAGAATAACTTCTCTTCATAAAGTGGCAAATATATAGCTGTTTGGTCTAACTTAAAGGTCCCATATCATGCTCATTTTCAGGTTCATACTTGTATTTTGTGTTTCTACTAGAACATGTTTACATGCTGTAATGTTAAAAAAAAACGTTATTTTCCTCATACGGTCAGCCTGAATATACCTGTATTCATCCTCTGTCTGAAACGCTCCGTTTTAGCGCATTTTGACGGAATGCAACAGAATTGCGTTGCTAGGCAACAGCTTGTGTCCATGTGTAGTTCCTGTCAGCTGATGACATTCACCTACACTGCAACCAGGAATAAACTGGGACACATTCAGAATGTTTACGTTTAAAATTGTGTCAAGGGTCTAAATATTGTATATTTGTGACATCACGAATGAGCAGAAATCCTGACAGCTTGTTTCAAATGCAGAGTTTCTGAATACGGGCTGTGTGGATTGAGTGTTTTGATACTTTCACAGTATTTATATAGCACTTAAGCCTGCATTATAATAAAAAAAACATGAAAATCTCACTTTTTTATAATATGGGACCTTTAAGTTTAGCTTGAATTGCATCATGTAATAGAGCATCTTTGCAAAGCAAGGAGCTTGTATGTTAGCAAATGTGGAAGGTAACACTGCTGAAGGTTTTGTCCCAGTGCCTGATGATACCTTTTCCAGCTCTGTCTTCAGTGGGACAGTGAGTCCATTTGGGTCCACATGTTGTGTCAGGGTGGCCAGGAGCTTACAGAACTGAGGGTTCTGGGTCAGATCCTCCTCAGTAAGGTCACACAGAGGGAAGGAGGCGAGAACTGTAAACACAGTAAATCACTGTCAGGAGATTCACAACAGTTACAGCTCTAACTAACTAGTAAGTGTATTTATGTTCTTACCCTGTTGATGTAAACTGTCACCCTTCCCAAGGGAGGATACATGTGTGATCTCAGAGCCAGTGGACATGTTTCAGCTGAATTATCTTCCTTATTAAGCGAGAAACTGATCAGTTGTTGTTGATTTCTTTAGACTTGTCTCTCTAACTCGAACAGCAACATGAAAATGAAATGCGTACTTCCGGAATCAAGCTGCGCGCGCTTGAAGGAAGCGTTCCTGTTGGCTAACTTCTTCTTCTTCTTCTTCTTTGGTGTTTATTGGCGGTTGGCAAACCATCATAGAGGTGCATTACTGCCACCATCTGGACGTGAGTGTGGAACAGGAGATTGTGCAGAAACAAAATAAAAATAAATAAATACATAAATAAAATTATTATTATTAATAATAATAATAATAATAATAATAATAATAATGAGGAAAACTCTAGATTCGTTTAACTAAATCAGTTTCTCTTAAAGGGACTATTTGTAACTTTGTACGCGCATAAATGTAGCGGGTCGTCACACATGCGTGCTCGCATATGCGCGTTCGCGTGTAGCCGCTGTACCCTCCTCCTCTGCCTGCTCTCCTTCACTCAGACAGCTCAGCTCGCTCCACCTCTAGACGTGAACGCGCGCTCACTCCACACTGCAGAAGAGTTAGTTTAGCTCTGAGAATATCAGTGGACGTTTGTGCAGAAATAACTGCTGCAGCTCCTCCAGACCAACAGAGGTTTTCCGTGTCTTGTGAAGTGACGGAGCTTTACGTTGTCTTCTCGTTACCGACCGGGTGCCGGTGTCTCCCCTGCTCTCTCCGGCTGCGGGCGGAGAGAGCAGGGAGACACGCTGCAGAGCCCTGCTGCCTCAGCCTGCACTTAGGCAGGAAAAGCCAACACTAGGATCAGATCTAAATCATGTTCATGGAGAGACCTTCGTCTGGTCAGCTAACATTACTGCCAAGCAGGTGAAATATAGAGTGATATTGTGGTTTTAGCTGACGTGTGTCGCCTCACTGTTTTGAGCGATGCTCGTTCAGGTATATTGAGAGCGAGCAAGCGCGAGCCCGACGCTGACTTTCGTTGATTTCACGGCCACAGGTGTCGCTGTTAAGAAGCATTTCTGAAAGTTACAAATAGTCCCTTTAAAAACTGAATAATTTCACAGTATATGTTATCTGCTGCATTCCCCAATAGACCTGACAATGAAAAGTTCTGATGTTTTGCCTTCCTTAGTGACTGTAAAAGGTGATTCCTCTGGATACTGTAATTCCTGCAGTGTATCAGTACATGTTCGACAGTTTCTGGTTGATTACAATATCTGTGTTTTTCCCAGCTGGGTGCTTGCCTATTCTATATAATGTATGGTTAAGACCTGTATGTCAGATTCTCCGAGGCAGAGGCGATATTGCAAGCAGAAGTCTTGTTTTGCTTTAATAAAGGTCAATAAAGTTAGTATATTCCTCTCTTTTTGGTTTTGACGTGCCAGATTTGTTTCACTTTTCTCCGCCCTTGCTGCAGTGGCAAAGAAAATGAATAGGGGAATGACTAATGAGGGGGATGACTAGGGCTCACAATTAAAATAATTAATATAATGACTTCTTATTATCAGTGCTTGAAAGTTGATTAGAAAAGATTACATGACACACCTTGTTGTTTTTTTGGGTTGCTGCGTCCAAAGACAGTCACCTTCCTGCTATTGTCAATGATATCTATTCCTGAACCTTTTTTATTCTAAATTATTTGTTATTCACAATTTTAACAGCTCAAGACTTTCTATAAGCCTGGTTAGATATAAAACAATTAATTGAGCAGGGGCGTCACATTCTGTCCTATAGCCGTATTGAATCTGGGGTTCCACAGCTGTGAGTATTCCTGTACAGTGGGGCTTTCCCCCATGACCTCTGACCTCTCCTGTCTGCTTCTCACAGCTGTTTCTTTGCAGCCGGCCTTGCCCATGTCTGGTCTCATTGGTGCTGCATTCCTGGTGCTTTGGAACCACCCTTACCTAACTTTGCCCCCACAGTTCTATACTCATTTACTCATTATTCTGCTGCAATAAGGTGTGACCGGTCACAATTTTGTGGGTCTAGATAAGATGATAAGATGATAAGATGTGCCAATAAGCATAAAAACTCGGTGTGAGGGTTTTCCCTTTTCCAGTATGAATATAGGTGTTTTGGGCATGTAATGATAGATAGATAGATAGATAGATAGATAGATAGATGTACTTTATTGATCCCAAACTGGGAAATTATTGTGTTACAGCAGCAGGTTATCCAAGCAATGCACAGGAACAGTACATAAAATGTGCATGTCACACTAAAGAAATATATCCATAGAATACAAAATACAAAGAATATTGGAATACATTATAAATATACCTGACTAGTACAACTAGCATACAACAAATCTAAATTATAAATATAGAATAACCCACTATATACATTAGCAAGTGTGCAATAACATACTATATACATTAGAAAAGTGTGCAAGTTACAATGTTTTGTTCTTTAATAAAAAACAACCCATAATAATTGAGGTAGTAAATGTGCAAAATTCAACATGTACAAGAACATTACAACAGAATGGAGTATGGTTGTGACAGAAACTATAAAGCTTAGAGTTAGAGTGAGGTGTTGTAGAGGGTTATTGCTTTAGGCAGGAACATTTCCTGTATTGGATAAACACAAACAGCTCTGGTGGGATTTGAACCCACAACTGTAACTCTTGCTTGATCTATAATATTGTATAGTTTCAAATATTTTTATTAGGAAGCATGTGCATGTCAGTGATACAGACTTCTGTGGGCTGTGTATCATGCCTCCTTTCTGATATATATCACTAAAAACAGACAATACTAGGAACTAAGGGCAAACAAAAATGGAGACAAGCAAATACAAAGAACATAAGTAGTTAAAGGAAAAAATAAATAAAAATAAATAAATAAATAAATAAATAAAATAAATAAAATAAATAAAATAAATAAAATAAATAAAACACAGACAACACCCTAATATAATATTGTATAGTAACTTCACTGTAATGCTGTATCATGCCTCCTTTCTGATATATATCAACAAAAACAGACAATACTAGGAATTAAGGGCAAACAAAAATGGAGACAAGTAAATACAAAGAACATAAGTAGTTAAAGGAAAAAAAATAAATAAATAAATAAAATAAAATAAAATAAAATAAAATAAATAAATAAATAAATAAATAAATAAATAAAACACAGACAGCACCCTAATATACTATTGTATAGTAACTTCACTCTAATGCTGTATCATGCCTCCTTTCTGATATATATCAACAAAAACAGACAATACTAGGAATTAAGGGCAAACAAAAATGGAGACAAGTAAATACAAAGAACATAAGTAGTTAAAGGAAAAAAAAATAATAATAATAAAATAAAATAAAATAAAATAATTTAAAAATTAAAAAATAAAACACAGACAACACCCTAATATAATATTGTATAGGAACTTCACTGAAATGCTGTTTACACAATGGCTGGTGGTCCTCACCATGGATGTATGGTCCTCACTCATCAATGAGTGGGCAAAATTAGATATGGGAGCCAGTCAATTTAAATAAAATTATAATTGACAGGGAGGAGCACCAATGGAATGTGTTAGGATGCAGCTCCTTAGATTTGATTGGTCAGATTTACGGACCAGCCCTTTTTTGATGAACCAACCAGTGAACACTAAAGTTGATTGCTGAGGTCTTTAACCAATCAGAATGCTGGATTTCCAAGTGGGCGGGACTTTAGTCATGGAAGGGGTGGGGTGTTCGAGGTCATTCAGTCCCACTCTTGATTCACTCTATCGGCGTGTGTGTGTTTGTGGAGGACGGTGTAGTTTGGGGAGTAGGAGTCGTCGCGCCGGGCGGCAGTGCAGTGCATCTCTAAAAAAAAATCTAAAAAGCTTTTTTTTTGTGGGGGAAAAGAAACGACACAAACTGAAGAAACGACCCCCCCAAGTGACGACTTTCTGTGTAATTATTTGACTGCGACACACCAACAAAACACAACGCAGACTGACGGTGACGGTTGGATCAAGGTGTTGATAGCTTAGCAACTAGCCTCCCAAAAGCTAATTCATCCATCCAGCTTAGCCGTTAATCAGACAAAAAACACCCGACAGAAGAGCTCCAGAACCAGCTAGCTTGCTGGAGACAGCGTCTGCGTTTAGGTTAGTTGCCACCCCATCTCCCCATTCACCTCCTGCCCTCTTCCTCCAACCACCCGACACACTGGACATCCACAAGCGGCCGGATAGCGGCGGCGGCGAAGGGCCGGAGCCCGGGCCGTTGCCGGGGAAACTGGGGGTGCTAACGTTACCGGACTCTCCGCCGCCGGGAGGAGTCGGCGTCGGAGTCGGAGTCGGAGTCGGAACGGCGGCTACAACAACAGAAAACAAGCTCAGCTGTAGTGGTGCGGAGCTACCACCACCACCGACGACGACGAGTATGGACGGGCTGGCCGTGGAAGTACGAGGCTCCAATGGGGCCTTCTACAAGGTAAAAACCTGTTTTTTAAGTCGTAGTTTCTTTATTTCTACACAGTTTAAAGTTCTCCTGAGCTCAGCCCCTAGCTAGCTATCCAGCTTAGGTCCAGTTCTGACAAACGGGGATGGTTTCCATTAAGGGTTGGCCATTGTAAGGGTGGGTAGCTTAGCTCCAGCTAGCTGTGTTAAGCTAGGCATCATCACCATGTATGGCCTATATTTTGGTCGTTTTTAATACATTTAAATATAAATACAAGCCTTAGTATTGGAACTAGCTTCCCTTCCTTGTGGCATGCCATACAGCACTTCTTATAGTCTTTAAATGTGCATTAAAAGCTCACATATTGTGTTTTATACCTTAAACTACACAGGCACACTTGTCATCACCCATGTATGGCCTCTATATTTTGCTCCTTTTTTAATGCATGTCAATATAAATACAAGCTTTAGTATTGGAACTAGCTTCCCATACTATTGTACTTCTCATAGCATATTGCTTTTGTCTTTAAATGTGGGATGCAAGCATTTAAAATTAACTCAGACAGCATACAAGTATGATGAGATGCATCAAAAGCTCACATATTTTGTTTTATGCCTTAACGTCCCAGCTATACACTATTGAACCTCATGTGTATTGCAGACTTGTCATCACCATGTATGGCCTATATTTTGTCGTTTTTTAATACATGTCAATATACATACAAGCCATAGTATTGGACACCATTTTCTCATACTTTTGACATGCCATGCTTCTCATTGCTTTGTCTATAAATGTGGGATGCAAGCATTTAAAACCCAACTCAGACAGCTAGTATGATGAGATGCATTAAAAGCTCACATATTTTGTTTTATACCTTAAGCTACACTTAATGTGTATTGCTCTCTGACAAGGAAGAACTAGAGTCAGCTGTTAAGCTAGGCATCATCACCATGTATGGCCTATATTTAGTCGTTTTTTAATACATGTCAATATAAATACAGGGCATAGTATTGGACACCAGCTTCTCATAGTCTTTAAATGTGGGATGCAAGCATTTAAAATCCAACTCAGACAGCTGTTATGTGCAATTCCTGCTTACAAGTATGATGAGATGCATTAAAAGCTCACATATTTTGTTTTATACCTTAAACTACACAGGCACACTTGTCATCACCATGTATGGCCTCTATATTTTTCTCCTTTTTAATGCATGTTAATATAAATACAAACCGTAGTATTGGACACCAGCTCCCCATACTGTTTGACATGCCATACAGCACTTCTAATAGCATATTGCTTTTGTCTTTAAATGTGGGATGCAAGCATTTAAAACCCAACTCAGACAGCTGTTAAGCTAGGCACACTTGTCATCACCCATGTATGGCCTCTATATTTTGGTCGTTTTTTAATACATGTCAATATAAATACAAGCCACAGTATTGGACACCAGCTTCCCATACTTCTTGACATGCCATACAGTACTTCTCATAGCACATTGCTTTGTCTTTAAATGTGGGATGCACACATTTAATAACCCAACTCAGACAGCTGTTGTGCAGTTCCTGCTTATACAAGTATGATGAGATGCATTAAAAGCTCACAGATTTGTTTTATACCCTACACTATTGAACCTCATGTGTATTGCTCTCTAACAAGGAAGAACTAGAGTCCCCGGTTTCTGTTTCAATTCTGCCTCATCTTTCTGAAGAAAGTGTAGTTAGTTTCACATCCATACACATGACTTCTTTGTTGCTGCTGTGTCACAGCTTGTTTTTAAAACATCAGATGGCAACTCAAACGACTTCAAATTGAATTCTATACATTAATTTATTTAAAGACAGCTTACATACACGTTTTTATTAGATAGTCACACCGATTTGGGTCTTGGGATTTCATTGAATTTTAGGTAAAAAAAACATGTAAGTCACTCTCCCTATTTTTTTATTCCTCTCAGTTGAAACACGTTTATTTCTCCATGTGCTCTTCTTCTGCCTTTGGGTGTTCAGATGGTCAAGCGAGCACATGGTGGTTTAAGAGATGAGCCTATATATACTCTCCTCATGGTGCCTTCACCTGTCGTTCTGTTTTACAGGGTGACAGTTTGGCTCTGGCGTGAATGAACACTTCCCACTCCTCTCTATTACGTCCATTATCTCACCGCGCTCTCATTTTGCGGATGAGATGGACACTTAACTGTGTTTTGTGACATTCAAAATGTCCCATTCCAGTAGATATGTTGTCCTCGATGGGAGAGAGAGACAGGGGCAAAAAATCTTTACTGCTTTATTTTCCCTGTTGTGATTGACACATGGGGTGAAATGATTTTGCTTTTTTGAATGCACTTCATTCACGTTGGTGTCAGAGTGAGTCAGTTCTTCTTTCTAACTATGAATCAGGATCATATTTATGAACCTGCCATGGTAATGCAGCTCTTGTCAGCAAACTGGCACTTTGTCTTGTGTATAGTAGCAGCAAGCACATACCACACAAGCTGATAAAAGCCTAATTAAGGATTCAAACAGTTGTTTTATTATGTTAATTGTGAGTAATTTTCCAAATTAGTTTTTTTTTTTTTTTTTGGCTGGATATCTTGCATCAACGTTTTTGCACGTTTATTTATATTTTATCATAAGAAGACCAATCAAATTAGTATATCTAAATGGTGTCTTGTGTGGAAAAGATACAAATATCCCATCTAATCCTTTTTTCGTGAGAGAGGAATTTTGCAAACCTGCCTCCTCCGGTCGGACAGGTCTTGCTCACCACATGGACCTGCATGTGGCTGCAGGCCTGGTGATGAAGGGGCGTCATTACGAAGCTGCCTGGGACCCCTCTCTGCCCCCACCTCTCCACCAGTCATGTCGTGTTAAGAAAGAGGGCTTGCCTGCCCTTTAACCTGGTAGTACTTAGTGGAAGCAATACTCAACCTGACATAACATGCACATGCAGCTGTCTCCTAATGTGACCTGTGGAAATTGGAGGATGTGCACTTTTTTGCTACTGTTGCCATTAGCTGCTCAAGAAGCTAGCCAGATCTAGCGCCACTGGGATCCTGCATAATGAGAGGCAGATGCTAGCCGTTCATGTAGATACAGAGGCATGTTTTGACCATAAAGTAGGACCATCTCAGAACAGCAATAAGTGGGGATTAATAGTCAGAGCGGAAGGCTAAAAAGGTGTAAAAGAGAGCGCGCTGAAACCCTAGCTAGCTCTTGCAATGCAAAGGCAGCACCTTTCCAGCAGGTGAATCCACTCCCCTAAGCATGCTTTCAAGAGTCTGCCTGACCTCTCTGTCCCATATACGGTAGTGTCACACTGAGAGACATGCCACACCCACCACTTTCCTCCCGTCTCGTCATTACTTGACGGTGGGGGGGCTGTGGGTCAAAGTTTATGGCATGCTATGACAGATTTGTGGACGGCCATGATGGACATGTAACATGTTTACGCGATCTTTCTCATAGTAGTTGCCTCTGGGCTGTCGCATGATATGTCCATATAGGCATGTGCATACATGTGCCCTTGTAAAACTATAGTATTCCAACTTACACCCAAAGAGAAAGCATTTTAATTCTGTTTGTGTGTGTGTGTGAGCGTGTGGGAGAAATTTCCAGGCTGTCTGTGCTGTCAGGAGGAGTCAGTGTTCGTCGTCACTTTATCCAGCACTGAATTCACAGCCAGAGAATTGTGTCAGTGTTGTGATGTCTCGGCTTCCAAAAAGCCCTAGATGCTCTTTTTCAGCACCAGTCACAGTTGCTGTTTACATGCAGAATCAAAACGCTCACAGCCCCACCCCTTATCTCAATGCTGTCTGGCTTGTGCGATCATGGGAATAAAAATTCTGTCTCTCTGCTTTTCTTTTAGGGTTACATCAAAGATGTCCACGAAGACTCGCTCACAATTGTTTTTGAAAACAAGTAAGTTTCCTCTTAACCTCTCCTGTATGTCTACATTATTATAAATAGTCCGTATATATTGGGGGAAATGGAGCTTGAACTGTAGTAATTGAGAGTTACGACGACTACTTGTGGCTGGTGCTTTACCCATGCGCTCAAAACTGTCCTCTTCAGCACCTGTGCTCGGCATGCAGCTGTCCATACACGTCTCTAACAGTTTTTTTACCTCCTGCTCTGATCCCTCCCTGCCCTTGCCGTCCTGATAGCATGCACTCCTAGCCCCACCTACTGTCCCTTTCCACTATCCACCCATCCCCCTGGTCCCTCTTTATCTCAGAGTGGAACAGGGTGCCCCTAAAAATAGTGACCCAAGGTATGCAGTGTGGGAGGGGGTGGCAGTATGGTGGCTTGTGTCGTTTTTGGGATGGTTCCTAACCCCCCTTCTCCTTTTACTTTCTCTGAGCACATGGAGTTGTTGGAGTAGCTGGTTACATGAGATAGTGAACACCTTTTTTGGTCTTAAACGATAGTAATAAGGCTCTTAATGAAAATTATTTTTATATTTGAGATTCATTTGAGATTTGAGTTTTTTAAGATATCAATTAGTGCTGTCAATCGATTAAAATATTTAATAGCACGATGGTCCATAGTTACTTGCGATAATCAATATTTTGTATCTGTCCAAAATGTACCTTAAGGGGAGATTTGTCAAGTATTTAATACTCTTATCAGCATGGGAGTGGGCAAACATGCTTGCTTTATGCAAATGTATGTATATATTTATTATTAGAAAATCAATTAACAACACAAAACGATGACAAATACTGTCCAGAAACCCTCACAGGAGCATTTAGCATAAAAATATATGCTCAAATCATAACATGGTAAACTGCAGCCCAACAGGCAACAACAGCTGTCAGTGTGTCAGTGTGCTGACTTGACTATGACTTGCCCCAAACTGCATGTGATTATCATAAAGGGGGCATGTCTGTAAAGGGGAGACTCGTGGGTACCCATAGAACCCATTTTCATTCACATATCTTGAGGTCAGAGGTCAAGGGACCCCTTTTGAAAATGGCCATGCCAGTGTTTCCTCTCCAAAATTGAATGTAAGTTTGGAGCGTTATTTAGCTAGTATGACCTGGTTAGTACCAATGGATTCTTTAGGTTTTCTAGCTTCATATGATGCCAGTATCTTCACTCTAGCTTTAAAGCTCGCTACAACCTAAAAATCACAAGTTACATTCACGTGTTAAAGAAGTGGCGTTAAAACAAATTTGCGAAATATGCTATTATCGACAGCCATAATATCAATACTACATGGGCCGATCATTTACTGAACTTTAAGGCACTCTTGTGCAATGTAAAAAGGACATCATACAATGAACATAGTCATTCAACTCACTCATTAAACGGAACAACCCTATTTTAGTTTTTATTATGTCTGTTAATGTGTTGCACCGCGGTGAGTGATGTCATTCCCAATATGACATGAGGGCAAAAAGAGCTTGAGCTAGACTGCTTGAGCTACAGCATGTAACAGTATTCCATTTTGTTACCTGTGGTTTGTTCATAAGCTGACAGCTGATTTTGTTTTGTCTCTGTGTCGTCTTGCCACAGCTGGCAGCCAGAGAGACAGTTGCCCTTCAGCGACGTGCGGTTGCCTTCTCCAGCCGAATACAACAAGGATATTGGTGAAGGAGAGGAGGTGGAGGTAAGGCCTGCCACTTTGCGTCTCTCTGACTCAGCTCATCCACCTGAGTTTTCACTAACCTCATGCAACCTTTGCACTATTAACTTTTGACTGACATTTCCAGGACATCCATATGGCTAAATTATGAAAAATCAAATCTATTATTATGTCCCTTTACGTATTTGTCTGACTGTAAAACATCTTCTGGCACATGTCTGCTTAAAATCTGTTTTAAATCTGGATTTGTATATTTTTGGTGCTTTTGGGGCAGCAGATTAGAGTATGATAAATTATGATTGTATGCATACTGAACTAAGGATACGCTGATCGGACTTTTTCAATCCCGATAGCGATACCTGGGCTTCGGGTATCGTCCGATACTGACTACCGATCCGATATCGGTGTTTAATTAATACTCTGTATGCCTCACTGTGTGGAAGTGACTGGGATCATTCTATTATGTATAAGGCCACATCAGGCTTGACTTAAACATTGCTTTTCTAACTTTGTAAAACAAAATGTAACCAATAAATACATAGATATATATATTTATTTTATTGTTCTTTATTGTTAAAATAATAAATCGTACACCAGAATCCTAGTAAAAAAACTTCAAAATGAACAGGAATTACAATTCGAGTCTAAACCTTTTTAATGCAACAACAAATTAGTTAAAACTTAAACAGGAATTAAAATTCCATTATATAATGTATATACTGTAAATATAAAATCGAATTTAATAGATCGGCCCCATTGTCACCGATATCCGATCCAGCTATTTGAGTCAGTATCGGCCAAATATCTGACCCGGTATCGGTGCATCCCTATATTGAACATATAAATGTTATCATCTGGTGTGAAAGCTAAAGAATGTATTACTTGCATTTTGTACAATCAGTCAAAAATTGTAACCATAAACGCACTTGAGTCTTTCATTTACAACATCTAATATTGTCTTTACAATATCCAACAAGTTTACCTCACATATTTTGCATTTTCTCCACAGCACACAACACTAGTTGGTTGTACAGTATGCATCCGGTCTGCTTTTGCAGCCATGGCCTCGTTCACTATGTTGCTTTCTGCTACAAACAGTTTGAAGCACAGTTAATGGGTGTAATAGTTATAGTTTTTGTTTGTCTCATTCACTATGTATCTCCTTGCAGGTTTACTCTAGGGCCAACGAACAGGAGCCATGTGGCTGGTGGCTGGCCCGGGTCAGAATGATGAAGGGCGAGGTAAGATGTCCCAAGAACCAAGGAACCATATCTTATAAAGATAATAAAAAGGGGTAAATGATGGAAAACAAGACTCGGTCAAAACCGAGTACACGGCTGGAGCGTGTACCGTCAGTCTGTGAATTTGAGGCTAAATTGTTACAAAAATAGTCAGTGGTCATGTCTATAATGTTAAATCCAGCGGTACATGTCCACCAGGTCTGGCGAGGACACTAGGTGACACGCTGCTCCACTCAACTGGCCGTTCAAGCGGTGACGCTCCCTAGCGTTGACTGTCCCTGATTAGTCCCTGGTTTTCTGCTCGCTGTTTCAAACAGTAAAACAACATGGCGGCCTGCTCGTAAACTTTCTGTTATTCCGTCTAAACAATCCACCAAAATCTACTTCTGAAAACATTTTAAGCAAGAAACAGGCTTTGCCACTGCTGAAACTGGTTTCATTTTAGAACTAGATCGCATAGTTTGACAGCTTGGTCCAAGTTGGACGGGCTCATTTGCATAAAGGACTGTCCCCGCCCTTTCATTTTGAAAGAGCGACGGCCAATGAGGAAACTCCAACACTTGGCCGACCAATCTTTTGCATTTGTAGGGCTAGCACTCTGCAGGTCCAGCCAAAAAACTGAAACTATATTTACAAATGTCACTAAAGCAGAAGAGAAAAAAAAACTGAGCATATTCTCTCTACTTTGGAGACATGTAATTTGTCTTCATATTGTATTCAAATCCTTTTTCCACCGCTGCATGTCTCCATTAATACTGTAGTCACACATCGTGATGCTGTTTTGTTGTCTTGTCTTAAACCACAGCAGAGCAGTTGTTGTTTTTTTTAATCCGCCTAATCTTCACAGTGAAACTTGACTGCGGTGGAAACACTAAGGCGCTAGAGGAACTGTTCGTTCCTGAGTTTTTGTTCCTGGGGCTTAAAAAATTCCTGGAGCTATTTAGTCGAAAAAAAACAACAACTAATATTGTCAGTGATAAGATCTAGCTAGACTAGCTTCCTCTATATCTCAGTATTTAATCATTAGTAATAGAGGCTAAGCAGCTATTATCTTTCACTTTGCCATCAGTGTTTTGTCCTATTGCCAGTAACTGTTATTGAGTCCTGAGTACTGCTGTATGTAGAGTGAATACAGGCCTGTAGTAACTGCTGGGTAATGAGTTCAAAGAGCCAGTATGTCCTGATGCGGTCTGACACTGTACCTTCAAATTATATTTCCCATACACCCTGTGCTTTTACTTCACACCGACTTCTTGTGACAAAATGGATTTGCTCCAAGCTCTTATTTTGACGTTTTTTTTTTTTTTTTTTAAGTTTCTAATAACCAAGAACCAGAAGCGGCTCTTATGTCACCCCCAGCACGAGCCGCAGGTTGAATAGTGGGTCAGTGGGATATGGAAAGGACAGCGTTGTAGAGCTACTGTGCCTGGGGGAGCTGCTGCTGGTGTAACGCTGTTATTTGGAGTGGTCTGATAAGAGCCTGCAGGAATGTCTAGCATTGACTGATGGCTTTAATTCTGTCCTTTTGAGCATGGAGTGTGCAATGTTCATCTCGCTGCCTCACTCGCTCTCTGGGTTCCGCTTTTTCCTTTCTCTACATCTTTTCTCTGCATCGCACTTCTTTGTTTCTTCTTATGTTTTCTCAAAAACAAGAAACTGGGAAAGGCGAAGCTTCATTAAAAAGATGAAAGGAGCTATAGAATTAATGTATTTTTGAGAGCGGACATCAATGATTTTGTTTTATTTGAGAGCTGATTCAGTATTTTTACATTTCTGGCTCCATTATTAAAAATCTCTTTCTCTTTTGTGTTCTCTGTTTTCAGTTCTATGTGATCGAATACGCAGCGTGCGACGCCACATACAACGAGATTGTCACAGCAGACCGCATCAGGCCCCTCAACCCCAACAGCCCTTCCTCTCGAAACTCCTTCCACAAGGTCCTCATCCCCGTCCCAGAAGACCTGCGGGACATGTGAGTGTCTTTTTAAACTGTCAAATTTACATCCTGAAGACTGATTGATTTGAATTAACTTCAGCATTGCACCAAGTGAGAAATTGCAGTAAAAAAAAAAAAAGTAAATGATGAATTGAGATTCTTTGAATGTTAAGTTTTTACATCACATTAAGTTGTCTCGGTGAGCAGTGCTGTTCATGATATGCTGCTGCCAAATGAATAACAAGGCTGTCTCTCCTGTGGATTGTTTTCTTATCGACAGCTGTGAAAATGAAATCATTCACAAAGAGTTCAGGAAAGCTATCGGAGCCAACTGCATCTGCTACAGTCCTCAAACGCACGAGCTCAGTGTGCTGGTCAGTACTCAGAATACACACTTCAGCTGTGTCTCACTTCATGAACAAGTGAATGGCCTTGTTGCACACCCACATAGGAGTAAATAATACAAAGGCGCTGGAGTAACTCTCACATAAAAACATCTTATGTTTGTATGGGTATTCTTACTGTTATGCCACATATCTTGCTTCCTCTTCCTGCCTCTCTTGTTGTCTTGTCAAAATTATGAATCCACATTTTTTGACAACTTTCTCAGTGCTTATTAAAGACACAAACTCTGATTAAACAATTGTTGATAAATTGTAATTTTATCCCTTTTTTTTTGTTATCTTCAGACTACAAATGAAACCACAGTAAAGCGTGCAACTCTTCTGAGCGACATGCATTTCCGCAGCATCCGTACCAAGCTCATGCTAATGTCCCGCAACGAAGAAGCCACCAAACATTTGGAGGTAAACACACTCTTTTTACACATGCACACTTCGTTTGAAAAAAAAAAAATTGGAAGCCCTAGCCCAACATTTTAGCTTAATTTACACATTTTCACACAAACCACCTGTGTGTCTCTCCTCCCAGACAAGTAAGCAGTTAGCGTCAGCATACCAGGAGGAGGTGAAGGTCAGGGAGGACCTGATGGGCCTAGCCATCGGCTCCCACGGTGCCAACATCCAGCAGGCAAGGAAGGTGGCTGGTGTCACAGCTATCGAGTTGGAGGAGGAAAGCTGCACATTCAGGATCTACGGAGAGGTACGCTGCTGAATGTGCTTGTGGGCCATTGCATGTCAGTTCTTGTCCCAATATATGAATAGATATAATGTAGTGTCTAATGTTTGTGTTGTGTTACAGACCCCAGAGGCGGTAAAGAAGGCTAGAGAATTTCTAGAATTCAAAGAAGACTACTTTCAGGTACCCAGGAACCTCGTAGGTGAGTGAGCTACATTCCTGAGGGAGCTCATTTTGTCCCACTTCTAGGGCTGTCAAAGTTAACGCAATAAAAACGCATTAGCGAAAAATTGGTTTTAACGCCACTAATTTCTTTAACGCATTAACGCAAAATTGCGATTTTTAATTAATCTCTTAAAAATCTGACGGGCCGCCGTCGGGGCCGGCCCCTATTCGATTTTTCGGAGATTGTAGCAGGCTACTGGCATCACATGAAACTAGAAAACCTAATGTATCCATTGGTACCAACCATGTCATACTAGCTTGTCGTGAAGGAGGCTAAATACTGCTCCAAACTGGTGAGGAAGAACTGTCATGGCCATTTTCAAAGGGGTCCCTTGACCTCTGACCTCAAGACATGTGAATGAAAATGGGTTCTATGGGTACCCACGAGTCTCCCCTTTACAGACATGCCCACTTTATGATAATCACATGCAGTTTGGGGCAAGTCATAGTCAAGTCAGCGCACTGACACACTGACAGCTGTTGTTGCGTGTTGGGCTGCAGTTTGCCATGTTATTATTTGAGCATATTTGTTATGCTAAATGCAGTACCTGTGAGGGTTTCTGGACAATATCTGTCATTGTTTTGTGTTGTTAATTGATTTCCGATAATAATTATATACATATATTTGCATAAAGCAGCATATTTGTCCACTCCCATGTTGATAAAAGTATTAAATACTTGACAAATCTCCCTTTAAGGTACATTTTGAACAGATAAAAAATGTGCGATTAACTATGGACAATCATGCGATTAATTGTGATTTAAATATTTGTATTGATTGACAGCCCTACTATACCCACGTTGCATACTCCTCATCACTACACTTATACACTCTCTTATTTACTACATTCTTTTTAAACCTCTTTTCTTCTTTCTCTGTTGCGCAGGCAAAGTCATCGGCAAGAACGGCAAAGTCATTCAGGAGATTGTGGACAAGTCGGGCGTGGTCCGTGTCAGGATTGAGGGAGACAACGACAAAAAGCTTCCCCGGGAGGAGGGAGCCAGGCAGGCGGCAAGCAGGGACGACACTGCCAGCGGCAAAGAGGTGAATGGGCCGTGCGGCTTGCCTCCCAGTCCCCCTATAACCCTACCCCCCTTTGCTCTCCAAAAAGCAAAGCTTATTACTGCAGCAGAGTGTGGAAGTCCCATGTGCTGTCTGCTTTGACACTGTTCCATTCTGCTGCTTTGTCTCTCTTGTTTTGTCACTGGCACTTATGTTTTCATTGCTTTCAATGCACACAGCCCACTTCACAGCATATGTCAGTTATGTTGGCTGTGTGTGGGCACAGAGCTGTCTGTTGTCTCTGATGGATTGATATGTTTCTGTTGCTTCATGTGATTTATGAGTATACTAATCGTTCCAGAAATGGTTTGTATGGTTTCACCACTTAAAATGTTATTTATCTCCCCTATAATGGTATTTAATGTGATGATTATCTGTTTTTTTTTTTAAAAAGACACTCAACTCTTCTTCTATGTGTTTTTATCAGGGCTTGGTTCCCTTCGTGTTTGTGGGAACTAAAGAGAACATCAGCAATGCTCAGGCTCTGTTGGAGTACCATGTGTCCTACCTCCAGGTCAGTTAATCCTCCATGTTCACCAGTAGATGGCAGCACTAGCCTTTTCTCTGTTCCTGTCACTCAGAAAACTTAAGACCTGTATGTTTACAGCATTGCTATTTTCTGTACATTGCAGACTTTGATTTCCATAAATGTGTTTCTGCTCAGAGTATCTGGACGCTTAGTCTAGTCGAGGAATCCTATTTCTTAGAAGCACATGTCCTTTCTATGACATGTAGGGTTAGGACAGGGTGCTTGTTGGAAGATGTGGGCGTATGTGCAGGGTCCTTTCATATTGGCCACTCACCTGTTTCCCCTCCTGTCGAGCTCCACATGAGGAAAGCTGCTGAGCGCTCCTCGTTTTGTACTTACCTCATGTGCTTTTATA
Organism: Sebastes umbrosus; assembly: GCF_015220745.1. Classification (NCBI taxonomy): domain Eukaryota; kingdom Metazoa; phylum Chordata; class Actinopteri; order Perciformes; family Sebastidae; genus Sebastes; species Sebastes umbrosus. The sequence continues at coordinate 6,276,372 of NC_051290.1, forward strand.
AATAGCCCCTCTCTGGGATGGGGTGAAGGGTACACATGAGTTTAGATTACCAACTATCTGGACCCTCAGCTTCCAAAAATAACACCAGACAACCCCCCCTCCTGCCCGGCCTCACTTCCTTCACGCCCCCCCCTTTGAGGTTCAGCTGTCGTTGGTGGAGGCAGCTGTCACACTGTGAAGTGAGACCCCCCTCCTCCTCCGAATCAACCACCACTAAACCCCCATAGAAACTGCTGTCATTGCACTGCTGCCATTAGACGCCAATGCTTCTCCAAAACACTATTGGTTTTTAATTATCCTCTTAAAATCCGACTGACTTGGCCGCTATTTTAAAACTAGAGTGAAGGTACTGGTATCATATGAAACTAAAATACCCGAGGAATCCATTGATATGAACCACGTCATATTGCTAAATAAAGCCCCAAATTTACGCTTAATTTTGGCGAGGGAAAATGTCATGGCCATTTTCAAAGGGGACCGTTGACCTCTGACCTCAAGATATGTGAATGAAAATGGGTTCTATGGGTACCCACGAGTCTCCCCTTTACAGACATGCCCATTTTATGATAATCATCAATATTATAAATGTCTTATTTTTGCCTATTCTAATATTTCTAGTGTGTCTTTTTACTGTGACAGTGTTCCTAAAATTCTATTTTAAAAATTGCAATACATCGTCTTGCTTACAGTATCACAGTATATTGAATCCTTACCCCTGTATCATGAAATGTATCGTATCGCCAGGTTCTTGCCAATACACAGCCCAATTCATCATTATTAGTTTCTCTTGATAGCTTTTCCCATTTTTAGGGTTCCTGAGACAAATTGTAGCAACCAAATGGGCTAATCCGTCTAATCAATTTGGGGTTTTGTGGAACATAGGGGCTGAGAACATCTGAGCCAGCAAACACACACAGAAGCTCTTTCAGCTACACAATGTGGTATTAATTTTTGTCTCTGTCTAAAGAGATTAAAAAGTGAGGGGACAATTTCCATCTACACAGAAATTGGTAGGTGTTTTAACAGAAGTGGAAGTCTGTCAAATGTTCAGGATTTTGGGGGGGTTGAATGTGCCCTCAGTCTTATCTGGTTGGAACACTGAACTTTTACGCATTACTGCCACACAGTGGTCGAGTGAAACACTCAATAAGAAGCACACCACCAGCCCAGGCCCACAGCAGATGTTTTTAAGACCATGGCTTGGTCCCAGTTGTGTGTGTGGTATTTTATAGGCAGAACAAAGATGCAGGCGATCACAGTCAACCACATTAAAAGTCAGCAACAAAATCTGTTATTGCTTTCTAAAGTAGAAAGCACTGTAATACTGCAGTAGACTTTTTGTAGATTTAATAATAATTCTGGCAACCATGATAATCTAAAATCAGTTTTTTTTCATCCTTGTTTGATTGATTGATTTTGTCCAAACACATTATTATTTTTTAACTTTTATTTATTTTTTGTATTATTTTTTATTTATTCATATAGTATAACTAAAACAGGACAAAGAACATGCCATATCGTAAGCATCATATATAGATCCTATACCAGTAAATGAGGGAAACAATTATAAAAATAAGTAAATAAGTAAGTAAAAAAATGTATTCATTAAAATAATAATAATAAATCATAATAAAGGAAAATAAATTATATTTTAATAATCACCTGATTTAAATAGCAGCATGCATCCTTTGTAGTTAAACCTGGTAATCCCTGTTGGTCACCATGTCATTCTAAGTTGCTTAATATTGGGGAAGATGCAATATATCCTCCATAGTTTGGTGCCATTAATGACTCACTTTGATGACTATTTTTTAAGGCGGTAGGTACTTTTTAGTTTACTTAGTTTTTACATATATTCTTCTACAACCATTATTTCCCAACCATTTGTGTTTGATAACAGGCGGATGTCAAGGTGTACAGTAGAATAGTTTTGTAGAAACATTTCACTAAACCATGTGCCCTACAACTGTCTCATGGTCCCTGTCCTGTAGGAGGTGGAGCAGCTGCGCCTAGAGCGTCTCCAGATTGACGAGCAGCTCCGTCAGATCGGGGTCGGGTACCGCACACCTCCCAGTCGAACTGGAGGCCCTGGTGTTGAACGGGAGAAAGGCTACACGACAGACGAGAGCAGCAACTCACTCCACACCTCTCGCACGTATGGAGGCCGCGGCCGAGGACGCAGAGCCTCCAACAGCCAGTACTCTGGATACGGTGAGAACGAGTTTGAAAGTGAATAGAAGACACTTTTGTCATTTAAAAAGTCTTACACTTATGTTTGCTTTTACTTGTCTCTGCTTGATCCAGGCACAAACTCTGAACAGTCCAATGCTTCTGAGTCGGAGGAAGTTGGCGAGCGAGAGCAGCGGCCCCGTGGCTTAGGCGGCGATGAGAGAGGCTCCCGACGGGGCGGCAGGGGCCGAGGCACTAACTCAGGACGAGGCCGTGGAGGACCGGGGTCCAAGCCCTCCAACTCCATCAGCTCAGGTAGTTAAAGCCCACGTTCAGGTTACCAACAAACAAGGGCCGTCCATTTCAACCTTTAGTCCACTGAGGAAGGAGATTTAATATGATCTTACAATTAAAGTCTCAATATTAATTTTCTGTGGCATGTCCAGTGCTGAGGGACCCAGACAGTAACCCATACTCCCTGCTGGAGGGTGAGGGAGAGCTGGCCGACGCCGACATCAATGATGGCGGAGACCGCCGCAGACGCTCCCGACGCCGCCGCAACGACCAGGAGCCCAGCGTGATGGACGCTGCTGGAGAGTCGGACAGCCAGGCCGGCCACAGCGAGAATGGACTGGGTGAGGAGAACTTTAGTGTTGTGTTCTCATCTCTGTTGCATAATAATTTAGTGAAAACAGAAATGTTTAGTAGGAATGCACCGGCCACCTGCACAGTGTCAAATAAACAGAAGCAGAAATTCTGAACTGCGATAGTAACCCAGATTTTTTCTCATTTTACTGTCAGATGAAGAAGCACGACCCCAGCGCCGCAACCGAAGCCGCCGCCGTCGTAACCGTGGCAACCGCCCAGAGGGAGGTTCAGCCAGCCGTGACAGACAGCCAGCTGAAAGTGGTGAGTCATCATGTTTTACTAGTTAACAGTTTCCTCTACAGAACGAACAGGATATAATCGTCATTGATCATTTGCTTTGAAGCTGCTCTCTATTGGACCAGGGTATTTTTTAATCTATATATGTACTGTATGTACAATGTAGCTCTCAGCAAGAGTTGTAGCTGACAGATTTAATGTTTCCAGTGACTGTTGCTGACTACATATCCCGTGCTGAGTCCCAGAGCAGACAGAACCTGCCCCAGAAGGAAAACCACGCTGGCCCCGAACCCAAGGTACTCGCCAAAATATAGCATAAGTTTGGAGCGTTATTTAACCTCCTTCACAACAAGCTAGTGTGACATGTTTAGTACCAATGGATTCCTTAGGTTTTTTCTAGTTTCATATGATACCACTATCTTCAGTCTAGCTTTAAAACACTAGGCATTAGCTTTGACAGCCCTATTCCAAACGTAAAAAAAACATTTTTACGATAGTTTTGAAGTGAACGACGATGAGCTATAATATTTAATAGCGTCAGTAGTGGATATAAAATAACACAAAAAAAGATGCATGGGATGCTATTACATATTCAGTGGCGAAAACCATAATGCTTTGTAAAATAATGAAAATAATTATTAAAAATTATAAAAATATTATTGTAATTTGAATCCTATGTTATACAACTGTAGAATGGCACATGTTGGCAGTCAAATGTGTGGAAGTGTGCTCTTGAGTGTGAATAGATTGAAGTGGGATTTAAGAAGAAATTTCTAATTAAAAACGGTTGGTGAATGAGGCCCATTGATCTCATCCTTAGTTGTATTGATATAAATCACATTGTTGGTCCATTCTCATCTTTTCCCACCTTTTTGTCCCCGCAGGAGAACGGGACCAGCGCCACGAAGGATGAGCGAGCGCCCTCCAAGGGTTCCCCCAGCAAAGGCATGACCTCGGCCAGCGAGACCCTGACCTTGGTCAACGGGGTGTCGTAAAGAGACGGCCGTGCCCCTCGCGAACCCAAGTCTAGAGCAAGACTCCATGGCAAACTCTGTCCCTGCTTGCATTAACTTAAACCTTAAACAGATGAGTGAAAAGTACCTGACAAAATACCTGAATTCATACTATGAGAGTGAAAAAGTACAAAAAAACGACAAACGCATCTACTTAAAAACACACGTTAACGGTGTATGCTATCCTATCTATCAGTACTTAGTGCTTATTTAAAAAAAAACAACTAGCTTGCCAAAAAAGAGCTGGTGGAAATGACTTGATTTTTAAAAATACTGAAATACGAGAAACAGGACGAGACTTTTTTTGTTTGTTTTTGAAACGGTTGTCTTTATTTGTGTCTTTTTTTTTTTGTTATGTTAATTTTGTTCATTGTTTATCACTGGTTTGGACTCGGCGGTCGCTCTCTCAACCAAACAGACGCGTCTCTTAACAGCGTAAAAGTACCGACTAGAGAGATGTAAGCTGTAGGGAGTGGCGTACAAGCAGACAGTCCAATAGCTTATGTGACGCGATGTTCGCACACTGAACCCGGGAGTGGAGACAGACAGACAGACAGACAGACAGATTGGAATATTGATAGACATTGTGCCTTGAATTTGAAAAAAGAAAAAAAAAGAATAAAAAAAAGTTTTTTCCATTAAGTTTGTTTTTGTTTCCCAAGAGGAAGAAAAGAGGAAGAGGCGTTCTTCCAGGTTTTTTTGAGGGGTTCCAAGAAGAGAACAGACCTGTGAGGGAGTGATGAGCAAAATGAGTGAACACAGAAACGGAGGGAGTGGCTGGCCAACGCGAGGGAAAACAAGTCCGGTGCCAAACACGAAATTCAAGGCGCTAGTCCTCATTCCGAGTCGAATGGACGGCATAGGGGGTCAGTGTGTGCGTGTACGTACACGTGTGTGTTTGTGTGTGCACAGTTGAGATATTTGGCAACCACAAAACTAAACTGGGAGGGGTGAGGTAACGTAACGCAGCCCTGGGCGGGTCGCACGGTGAGGCGTCTCTATTTATCAACAGGCCTGAGGGGGGTCTTCCTCTTACCTGTTAGAGGTCTTTTGAGGGTCCAGGGTGGCCTGGTAAACAGGACAGGCTGAGACCAGACAGACAGCAGACTTGAACTATAGATTTAGACTTAAAGAGAACTATACCGTGCCTCTTTCTCTGTGTCGGAGGGGGCGGCGGTGCTAGCTTCCAGTCACACTAGTGTCTTGATAAACCACTGCAGCGCACAGCTTCCGGATGCACACGATGGGCGACCACCTTTCTGGGACAGGTGCTGCTAAGTGGGGGAGGGCCCTGGACACTGCGGACTGTGGGGATTGGGACAGCTTCAAATGACATGAGAGCCACATGACACACAGCCCCCCACAGGATACATAAACATACACACCAGGTGCGCGTAAGGTCGCCCCGCATGGCGCGAAGTAGAGGAAACAAAACAAAGCGAGGTGTCTGTCTTGTACCTGGCGGTTTGGGTCGGCAAATGGAGTACGAGAGGGACTCGAAAAACCCCTCAGTGGCTCTCTGCTCATGTTGTTACTGTTGTCTTGGTTACCGCTCTCACGTTTTTTTTGTTGCTATTTCCACATCTTTAGAAAATATGAAATAAAAAATTGAAGTGAAATCAACCTCTTCTCTGGAGACGAACTTTGATTTCTCTGTCTTGTGAGTTCTATTTTTCTAACTTGCATGGCGTTTAGTTAACGAGTAGTAGGTGGTGCCTGTCCCGTGCATGAGGAAAGGGTGTTATTAATCTGACTTACAAAGCCATTGTTTCATTCACTAGAATTGCTGCTAATGTACACATTGAATGTCCAACTAACGTAGAAACTCTACCTTGAACAGAGAGGGAAACTATTTGTGACTTCAGAAACATTTAACCCCCCCCCACCTCCTCACCCTCGCTCATCTGCCCAAGTTTCTATCGGTGGATACGAGTCAGGAAAGGACCCATTCCTTCGCTCACAAGTTTTCAGAGTCTCACAAAAGTATTAAATTACAAAGGGCAACATTGTGCATGACAAGCAAGCGTCCACATGACCAAAGGTTTTGAGAGACAGATGAATGGGAGTGTGGTTGAGCTGACCCAGATGCTGCTGTCATACATTTCTGCTCACCTGTATGTTGTGTTTTTATTAAAGGATGAACGAGCACTTGAGTATTTGTACTTTGGTTCAGTTTGCATGAGTGCGAGTGGAGGTTTGTGTTTACCTTTATACCTCATTGTGTGAGTACTGTATATCCTCATGTATCTGTACCCCCCCCTACCGTCCTGTTGAAAGACTGCTGGCTGCTCTGTGTGAGTGTGTGTGTGTTGGTGTGTGTGTGTGTGTGTGGATGCTGGTTGTACAGTCGACTCCTTACTCTGTCAGATTTTGTCTCTGGTTTTCTCACTCATGTTCTGATGGCAATAAAGGACTTTTCATTGTTTGGTATACATCTCTTCTGAACGGTTCGTTCTTTTTAATATAGGCCCGTACTCTGACGCAGAAATTTAATAAAATTAAGGGACTCGCTAATAAATATTATACTGGAGTCATTTAACTAGTCACTAGTGTTAGATTTGTCTCAAGCTATTTTAACCTTCTGAGACCTGCGATCCTGACCGACGTTACTGTCTTTCAGAGGCTGTAACAGGTTCAGTTTTAGAGCTGGAAGGAACCAAAATCATATGAAACTATAAAAACCTAAGGAATCCATCAGTACCAACCATTTCATACTAGCTTTTTGGGAAGGAGGCTAAATAACGCTCTGAAGTGAGGAAAAATCTGGCACGGCCATTTTCAAAGGGGCCCCTTGACCTCTGACCTCAAGATATGTGAATGAAAATGGGTTCTATGGGTACCCACGAGTCTCCCCTTTACAGACATGCCCACTTTATGATAATCACATGCAGTTTTGGGCATAAACCGTTCCATTTTGCCTTTTGAATGCAGTATAAATGTGTTATTTTTGCCTATTCTAAAATTATGTTTGAATATTTATTTGAATATATATATTATATATAAATATAAATAAATATATATATATATATATAAGATAAGATAAGATAAGATGGATCTTTATTAATCCACGGAGGGAAATTCAGGTGTCAAAGCAGCAACATCAGCAAACAGAGTGAATCACAGGAGAGGTAAAGGTATACAAAAATTATAAAGACAATAATAGAGATATAAAAGATACAGAGTGAATGGGTGAACATAGTGTGTACAGTCCGTCAATAAATAAATGTAGTATGTACAATAAATAAATAAATAAATAAATGTAATATGTACATATGTGCAGTCAGCAATAAAGTGGTATATAGGATGTATATAAATGTATAAATATATAAATATATATATATATTTATATATATATAAATATATATATATATATATAAATATAAATATATATATATATAAATATAAATATATATATTTATATATATATATATAAATATATATATATAAAAATATAAATATATATATATAAATATAATAAAAAAAACCATATATGATGTGAGAACAGAAACAAACATAACAAATAAACGAAAGAGAAAAAACTATTTTACACACAAATGTATATATTAAAGTTTGAATAACTTAACAGGAAACTCGTCATAAACAAAAACCATACTTGAAAAACCACTTCCGCCTAAAATGCTCCGTCATTCCCCTCTCACCCAATCACAGCCCGTGCTTTGTTTGAGTGACACGTCTATCCACCAATAAGATTCCTACTTGCGCGCAGCCCTGCCCCGCCCGACAGTAGTAATCCCATTGACTCCCAGCTAGCTGAGCAGTTCCCACTTCGTTTGTGGCGCCGATCGACATCTGTGAGTAGTTTCCTCTTTATATTGTACTCTATTTGCTTCTTTTATTATTATATCTACAGGTTTACATGTTTACAAACGTAGTAGCATACAATATCAGAGGGTTTATCTGGGTTTTATTAGGCGAGTCACATGAAATTGCGCAAAATAGCTAACGCGTGGATGCTAATGTTAGCATGCTAGCGTTAGCTTAGCATGCTAACGTTTTGAATGGCCCCTGTTAGCATGACCAGGAAGTCCAAAAAAACGGTAATTTCTTCGACTTTACGTTAGATTTTTATGTTTTAAGTGAACTCTATTTGAAGCGGTACCGTTTTTAGACTAAATGTAAACGTTAAAAAGCACTAAGGTAATGATCTTTTACTGTTTGGCTCTGGTTTGTCCTTCGCCTTCAGTCTCCATTACCAACGGTCTATTTCCTCATGATGACGTCATGTATTCACCATTCGCGCTCTCTCACCATGGCAACATGTTGCATGTTTAGGTATTACAGTTGTCTAGAATAAAGATTACAGATGTAACTTAAACTTTAACCCAATAATAGATAAAACTCAGAACAAGATGAATCTTTGGTTACAGAGGGACCGGTGAAAGGAAGAGTTTTGCTAACCAAGGCAGAGGGTATTTCACGTCTCACTTGTGTTTTACATTTCATTTTTTTTACAAGCTTATTTTGTATATTGTATATTCTTAAAATTTCAATTTTTAAATTTTTTTAATTCTATTTTATTCTAACGTTTGTATCTATTCTTTTGTTATTATACTGTTTGACTTGCACTAACATAACCAAAGCAAATTCCTAGTGTAAATATCTTACACCTGGCAATAAACACAATTCTGATTCTGATGTTTTTTTTATTATATTTATATTTATATTTATATATATATATATTTATATTTATATTTATATATATATTTATATATATATATTTATATTTATATATATATATATATAAATATATTTATATATTCAAATAAATATTCAAACATCATTTTAGAATAGGCAAAAATAACACATTTATACTGCATTCAAAAGGCAAAATGGAACGGTTTATGCCCAAAACTGCATGTGATTATCATAAAATGGGCATGTCTGTAAAGGGGAGACTCGTGGGTACCCATAGAACCCATTTTCATTCATATATCTTGGAGGTCAGAGGTCAAGGGACCAATTTTGAAAATGGCCATGCCAGATTTTCCTCACCAACTTCAGAGCGTTATTTCTATTTTATTCTAACGTTTTTATCTATTTTGTTATTATACTGTTTGACTTGCACCAACATAACCAAAGCAAATTCCTAGTGTAAATCTCTTACACCTGGCAATAAACACAATTCTGATTCTGATTTTATGTCAATAAGACCTCTAAGACAATCAATAGCATGCTCTACAACTTCATCTGGAAAAATATAACTCACTATTGTGGTATATTTTCAAGTCTTGCACAAAACAGTGAGACCCCTAATTGTAAACTTATGAGTAAGAAGCATGCGTGGAGACATATGATCATATGATATGACCGGGGGCTGGAGGATATACATGTAGGACAAAGGAGCCATTCGTGGCCATGCGCTCAGCTCAAAATGTAGCATGACATGAACACATTATAAGGAGGCGCGAGAGCCCCGAAGTGCAGGACTTTCAAATTTGACTTGAGACCTCCGGACGTTCTAGACGTTCGTTATGACATTTGTTGCTTGTTTGTAATAAACTCTGTTATACCAGCAAGAACAGTGTCCGCGGACCATCCTTCCTCATCACTTCAACAGCACTGTCGCAGGAAAGATACGACACTATGTTAAGAAATCTGTTATTATGAATACATATGAATCAGGAGGACTTAACTTCCTAGACTTCACCACCCTTAACAATACATTCAAAATCAATTGGATTAAATAATTTATAAATAACCCCACATCAATTTGGAACTTTATACCCCATTACATATTCTCCAAATTACGTGGCCTCAAATTTATTTTAGTCTGCAATTATAAGATTGATAAAATCCCCCTAAAATTGTCAAATTTTCATCAACAGATGTTACTATCTTGATCCCTTATTTATAAGCATAACTTCTCGCCTCACAAATACTTTATGTGGAACAATAGAAATATATTATATAAGAATAAAACATTATTTTATGAGAAATGGTTCCCAAATAATATTTATCTGTTTATATCATGTTTGTTTTTATAGCTTATTTTGTAAATTGTACATTTTTATTCTTATTTTAGTCTAACGTTTTATCTATTTCTTTGTTATTATACTATTTGTCTCGCACCAACAAAGCCAAAGAAAATTCCTCGTGTATACCCCTTACACCTGGCAATAAACACCTTTCTGATTCTGATTAATGATAATGGGCTTTTGCTGAGCTATACAGAATTTCTCGTTAAATATGGTATACCTGTAACTCCAAAGGAGTACGCTGTTGTCATGGACGCTGTCCCCTCTTGAGTCATTATGTTATCGAAAGGTACAACTGAACAGGGATTTGTACCACAGATTCCTAATCAAGCGGACACTCCTGTGGGCAGGATATTTTTTTTGTCTATCAAAAATAATAAAGATGTACGTCATTTATGGCAAGATGTTTTAACATCTAATAGTTCAGGGGTCAGCAACCTTTACTAGCAAAAGAGCAGTTTTAGGCAAAAAAAAAAATCTGTCTTGAGCCACAAAATATTTGAGCATTGTGATGAAGGTAACACAGTTTATAGTCTAAGTATATAGTATATAAGTCTAATGCAGTGAGGACCCAATGTACTACGGAGTATTAGGGTAACATTGAGGGAAAAAACATGTGAGATTTACAGAATAAAGTCATAATTTTATGAGAATAAAGTCGTAATATTAAGAGAATAAAGCCATAATTTTGAGGAAAAAAGAAAATAACACGTAAAATGACTACTTTATAATATTACGACTTTATTCGGCTTACTACGGTTAGAAAGAGCCGTCATTTGTCTTTTAACAATGTTTCGCTTATGAGTTATTGACCCGGGAAGTTTAGAAGTCAAATTTAGCCTACCGTACTATCCAAGTTAGCAAAAGCTTCTGCTAACACTGTTCAGATGCTTTGTTGGGCCAATATCCAATGGGAAGCCTTCTGACTCGTCATAATGACGTTTGAGGCTTGCCGTACTCTCACTGGTTACTTTCTGTTACTAACGTCACATGGTGACCCGTGTCGTCTCATCTTGTCTCTATCCCATTTAGAGAAATACACTGGAGCAACAATGGTGAAGATTTTCATTGGGAACCTGTCTCAGAACTCTGAGAAGGATGACGTCGAGGCTCTGTTCACCCCGTATGGCACCGTGACAGAATGCGCCAAGTACAAAAACTACGCGTTCGTCCACATGGACGACCGCAAGTCAGCCACCAAAGCCATCCGTGAGCTCCATCTCTACAAGCTGGACGGCAGACCCATCAACGTGGAGCCCAGCAGAGGGAAGAACCAGGGCCCCGTGAAGCTCCACATAGCCAACGTAGAAAAGGGCTTCGACGATGAGCTGCGTGAGCTGTTTGAAGAGTACGGTACGGTCAGGGAGTGCGCCATTGTCAAGAACTTTGCCTTTGTACACATGGACAATTCTGATGAGGCCATGGATGCCATGAAGGGACTGGATAACACAGACTTTCAAGGTAAGTCAATTTGATATTCTACTCCACGAATGAGAAGTTTTTGGGGTGTCCATACTATTCTGCCTTTTTAGATTTGAGGGACAATGATTTTCTCTCTCTCAGGAAAGCGCATACATGTTCAGATATCAAAAAGGAGACCCAGAGAGGAGGAGGAGGACTATCCACCTCCGCCAGGCAGAGGAGGCTATTATCCTCCTCGCTACCCAATGGAGCGGCACGAGCCTCCCTACAGGGAGCGCATGTCCGCTTACGGTCCTCCGCCTCCACCACCCCCTCCGCCGAGACGAGCACCCTATCCCGACCGTGGCTATGGCGAGCAAGACGCCTATGGGATGGTCGATTACTATGAGAAATACAGAGCCCGCCCTTATGCCACGGCAGGCTACGACGACAGGCGTGGCGGCAACCCCCCTCCTCCGCCGCCTCCCTCGGCGATGGTTAGAGAGCGTCTCGGAATGGGTGCCCCTGACCCATACGATCGCCGTCAGCTCCCCCCTCCTCCACCGCCCTCCTATGCATCCAGGGACCGAAGCCCCATCAGACGAGCTCCCCCTCCGCCATCTGGTAATGGGTACTCCTATGAGCGGTCCCGGATCCCCCCGCAGGCCAGGCCTCCGATGTATGCACCGCCGATGTATGCAGCTCCTCGCCCAAGGGACCCCTACGCTGAGAGAGCGCCGCCGCCACCACCACCACCTCGATATGCAGGCTATTAGGCACACTCGAGTGTAATCCAAGGTGAGAACAGAGAGTGGATGGTTCGTGTAAATCACATTGATAAAAAGTAAGCATGACTGAGAAAACCTTAAATAAATGTGTACCGAAATTAATTTGAGAGCTGAATTCGTAAAATTGAGGTACGTTTTAAACCATCACCATCAGCCGTAATTCCTGCAGCTCTAGTCCAGCCGAGAGATTAATGTGCAACAACTACTGATATAATCCTAAAATATTGCTGCTTTAACATCAAAGATCAGTCTTGCGCGAATCCTGAGTAAAACGCGCTCCTTGACATGTGTGGTGTGCTCTCTTCCCAGGTTTAGAATATGACAAGATCGTCGTCGTCTGCTGATGTACGTGGCGCTTTACATCCCCCCTCGTCTTTGGCGGATTGCGTTGCGTTCGCCTGAGACTTGTTGGAAGACATGTATTGCAGACAGCCCCATACTTTTAAAAACATATGATTCCATGTCCACAGTTCACGTATTCTTATGAGCTGTTTTTGCATTTTTTTCTGTTCCTCTGCTTGTTTCACTGTTCAAATCCTTCAAATGTTTTGCAGAATAGGATGCTGGCTTAAGTGCTCAGTGTATTTCAGTGTGACACAGTACTGTTTTAACGGCCAGAATCCCTCTGCTCTTCAGTCTTTCTAAATGGATATGGCCTCAGTTCATAACAAGGGAAGTTAATTAAATGAAAAAGTATATAGTCTTTGTAAACAAAATTATTGTGCTCAGATCAAGGTTGGCGGTTGATCACAAACTCAAAATAAGTTATAAAATACTCAGCGTAGAGGTGCTTTATTACAATACATGGTGTGGCAGGTTGTATAGTATATAGCTCTAAGATTTGCGACACATGTTAGCATGACAAATCAAAAGTTCCAGTGTGGTTTTGTTCTTTTTACACTTTGTGTTACCTTTTCTTGCGAAAAATAGAATCTCTAGCACCATTATGTATGATTTTATTTACTTTACAAGTTGCTTTTCATTTGAAGGCTTTTTAATAAACGAATCAAACCAAAAACTCCCGTTTTAACTGTGAAATTCTTCCTCGTGGCCAGCCACTACTCACCAGACCAGATGTACTTGGTGATACCCGGGCGTTTAACTCTCTAACACGCTTCAGTTTCATTCTTCACACCCTTGAGAGTTATCCGCTTGACACATGGTAGGTGATGTTTTGTCAGCCCTGTTCAGTTCCAGTGAAAATGCTGGAAAACACGAGGCTTTAGGTTTTAGTTTCCGTTGAAATCTTGTGATGCGAAGTGAGAAGAAAAAAAAAATGTTTTGAGCAGCTGTTCCCCGACATTGACGGCGTGACGAAGTCATTGCTGATGTAAAAAATGCAAACTTCGACTTGCGGCGTCACACCATCAAACACGGCCCTTCTGGGGGGTTCCACGCGTTAGGTTTTCGCCTCTCCGTGCCCATCCAAATGTTTCCTACTACGCGGATGAGCGGAGAAAATGGAGAACTTTGAGAAGGTCGGTTTGTCGCGAGGAGGAACCCGCACATATAAAAGATCCAAACGCTTCCACGTCCGCTCATGTCTGTACCACCGTCCTTGCGGAAAGTATGACCGAGGCTCAAGACCATCAAAGTTAATACCGCTAATGAAATCTGTTGCTGTCCACAAACCCAGGAGTGATCTAAAAAAAAGTGGCATCCTGCAAAGTTTTTAACGCTGCATCCACCTGCTGCTGCGCGTTGTCCCTGGCACACACGGAGCTGCATCTTTCCTCCGTAAGCATCGTCCATTGCCTACCCTGTGTCGAGCCAATCAGTGGTTTTCCTAGAAGTAGAATAAACTGAGCTTTGCGACGGCCCATGTCTGTCATTTTGCGACAATTGTTCTTGATTTGCATTCTTCATTTCATTAAATTCACACTAGATATTAGTCACACTTTCATCATTATTATTATTATTATTATTATTATGACACTCAAGATTTCTGACTTTATACCACAAATTGCATGCAGTCTTGGTATTCTTAGTATCTGTGCTCTTTGTAGGTTGTTAGACTTCTATGCAGGAGATGCCAGCTCATGGTAAGTTCTCCCCAGACGATGTGCAGCATCCAGGAGAAAAAGAAGTAGGTAGGTTTCGTTGACTGCAAAACACCACTTACAAATACAATACTGTAATAAATACAATGTATTTTCAAAATCTGGAAGCCTTGATATTTTTTTAATGCCCTCCAGTTTTGCATCTTGCCAAATATTTTTAAATTAATACAAAGAAGTATTTTTATTTTCATATTTTTTTTATTATTAATGATCCTAGGTATGAGTGGGATTGCTGACCCTGTTTCTTTGTCTACAGGCCTGTTTCTGCTCTGCCAGCTGTAACGGGTCTTGGGAGGGAATTCACAGGAGTAGCTCTGTGGTCTCCGAACATTACGAGCCGGGAAAAGATGGGATCACACGACCTTAACCTGTAGTTAAAGGTAAAGCAGTATGAGTTTACTAGTGCTGCGTTCACATTGCAGGGCTTAATGCTCCGTTTTTTTTGCCCAGATCATGTTTGAAGTAACCCATATAACAGTGTGAATGGAATTCTGCACAGAAACGCCTCACATGCAACTAATAACGTCACGATGGCCCATTGATCCGAAAATACACACTGGAGTTTCCGTAGTCCAGTGACTGCCAGACTCCATTAACATATTGCTCAATTTAACAGATCTGGGTTTGCCGTTACACAGATGTTACTCCTAAATCGACTCCTAAAGAAAGACTTTTGATTTTGGCTGATATTTAACTTTAACAGCTCTTCTGTGAACTAAGTTAAATAAACTAAAGTAAGATGTTTTAACGTTACTGTTGGTCATCCTGAAACACCGGCAGTCAGCACGTCCATGCATTTTTATAACGTGATTTCATTATATCAAAGTTCTGCTTTGTGGAACGTGACAAGGTTAGATATAATAGATAATTTAAATTATATTTTAAATGACTGACAAGTGTTTCCTACTGTCGGTGCAAAACCTCCGTTCACATATTGTTAAATTTAATGGAGCCGAGCTCACCAGTAGACATCTACTCCTTCTAAAAGATAGTTTATGATTTCTTACGACTCATAAACAGACACTAACTCATTTGGCGAACATGTTTTAACATTTTAGCTCCATATAAAGTGAATAAATCTGAGGTTTCTAAGATAAAGCTCGTCTGCCTTAACGGCTACATATTTTTGTAACTGCTGATTAATTAAATCAGAGTTCTACTGAGGATCTTGTTTCTGTGTCCACACTATGAAATAATCATATCTGTGTCACACAAGAGCAAAAAAACATCAGATTTGGGCCACATATGCTTGCAGTGTGAACGCAGCCTTATAAGTCCACAACAGACCCGTCTGTTTTGTGAGCTTTTGAGTGAAGGTGTCTACTATTTTTTTTATTTTTACAGGAAGTGGATGTTGTCCATCAGTGAACATTTGGTCCACTGGTTGGCAAGCTGGAGGGAATTTCCAATCCTCGGGAAACCTGCACTGTTGCATCTTTATTCTCTTCAGTAGATGACACCGAAATAATGGAAATGAATTCAGACCAATCCTAGAGGCCACATTTTGGATTGATTCTTATTGACTCAAGACATCTGAAACTTGACAAAGACCCCCATCTGTCCCACTGACAGGAGTCCTCTAACCAGTCCTCTAACCAGCCCTCTCTACCTAACTGTTTTGCTATTATCTTTATATCCATGTCTGTGGCCCTGTTCACACCTACAATGTAAGGTGGTCACGCAAAACCGTTGTTTTATTGGTGCAAAATGTCCCCATCTGTAGATATGCACTTTTTTAATGATGCAGCACAATTTTACAATTTACAGCAAATTATTTTGCGTATCCCCTGGATGCGTGTCAAAGACCCCAATTTGAGAATCACTGCTGTTTTGATCAAATGTATTTTATAAATTGTTTGCATTGGTGTTTTTATCTGTATGAAAAGTTTAAACATGATAAATCTGAGTAAATAAACGTTCTTTTTATCAAAGTCTGAATTGATGTCGTAGTCTTATTCAAACACTTGCTATGCCTTTTTTAAAAAGAATATAGAATAACGAGGTTACACTTTCCCTCGATGTACAGGTGTGGCATTTACAGACTGACAAAGTGATATTACATAACTCAATTCAGCTGTAATGTCATATCCTACAGAATCAGTCTGAACACTGATTTTATTGTGCTTTTAACAATTGAAACCTGCAAAACTCAACTCTCCACATGAGAGGTCCTACAAAGTATAAGAATTATACATTATGTCATATACAAATGTACAGTTCACAGAAGTGCATTGTCTTACCAATAGAAAAAAAGTAATTAACTAAAATAAGTAATATATAAAAAAATAGAATTCAAAAAAGGAGTGGATGCCTATTATCCTTGACAGGAGACTTTTGATGTATCTGCAGAGGGTCTACAATGTGTTTTTATCACAATTGTCCAGTGTCACTTGATTTATCATAAATTTGCCAGTCTTTTTGCTTGATAAAATTAGATATCTTTTAAAAATATGCTTTCAATATTTATTTTAGTGGTTGCAGTGGGGCTGGACCTTATCCCAGCATGCGTTGGGTGAGAAGCAGGATACATCCTGGACTAGTAACCAGTAGGGATGCTGGGATATCGGGCCGATACTGACTCAAATAGCTGGATCGAATATCGGTGACAATGGGGCTATCTATTCAATTCAATTTAATGTTTATATACTATATGCATTATATACAGGAATTTTAATTCCTGTTTCAGTTTTGACCAATTTGATGCTCCATTAAAAATAATTCCTGTTAATTTTGAAGATTTTTTTTTACCACGTTTCTGGTGTACGATTTATTATTTTAATAATAAATAAATATTCAGTACATTTATATCTATGTATTTAATTGTTACATTTAGTTTTACAAAGTTAGGAAAGTGATGCCTGATGTTGCCTTACACATAAAAGAATGATCTCAGTCACTTCCACACAGTGAGACGTACAGCTTACTGATTAAACTCTGGTATACCCAAAGCCCAGGTATCGCTATCGGGACTGAAAAAGTCGGATCGGTGCGTCCCTAGTAACCAGCCATAGATGGATAGGTAGCATAGTAGCTCTTCTTGGGGAAAGAAAACAAGATGTGAAATTGTGATGAAATCCTCCGAGATCTGCCAAAGAATGAGAAGTGTCATATTCTCTCTTCCCTTTTTTGGAAGTTTTTTTTTTTTTTTGCTCGCTGAAGTTATTTGAGTTCAAGGTCGACACATCACACACTCCCTTCTTGCTGAACTTGAATTTCGAGTAATCGTGGGTGGCGTTTCGAGGGAGGTGGTTTCATAGGGTTTGTTGGACTGGTCCAACTGCCGCCTACATGACAACCATCCCATTTAAAGATTTGTACCTGTCATTCCTGAGGTCTGCTGTTAACAATAACACCGCTCTTCTGCTTCGATGAGTAGATAAAGATCTCACATTCATTTCATGCTTGTAAATTCAATATAAGATAAGGGTTTTCCATTCAGGCAGGACTTTGTTCTTAATAAATAGCACCAGTTACCGGACTCGACCCAAACAGGATTCCCGACACTGACACCCTCCCCTTTGTATCTGTGTTAGTTGTTTTTTGTGGTGGTGCATTTACTTAAATACAATGTTAACGTACTTGCACTTTTAGTATTTCCATGCGACTTTATACTTTATTCCACTACATTTCAGAGGGAAAATCACATTTATTTGAAAGCTATATAATATAATACTGCGTACACATGAAAGTGCCAGTAATAATAAGCCTACATTATATATTCTACAATAATATAACACAGGGGCCAAATGCATAACTACTTTAAGTGTATTTTTTGTATAATGCATTTGTTTGTAATTGAACTTTTGAATGTAGAACTTTTACTTGGATACTTGGAATACTTAAATACATCTTCCACCACCAAGTGCACAAGTTTTTTTTTCACTTTCTTTTTCACTCCACATCTTACCGTTTACTGTAGCTAATTTAGTGCGCCCAAATCTATTTTATTTTATTTTGTTCCATTTGCTTTGTTCATTAATCTACTGTAGCAGCTGGTTTTGTGGGCCATTATGTTTGTATGTATTGAAAAGGTGTGTGTGTATATGTGTATACTATATACTGTATATAGTTAATATTTTAATACACTAATTATTATGTATTGTTAATAACTTACTTGAACATCCACAAATTTGTTTATATTTCAAAGCATGTATATGTATCTTTTCCTATGCGAAATGTTAAATGAACTAATCTGTATGAATGTTTTATTTTATTCATTTTGTGTTTGCTGAATTTTTAATTTTTTGTTTATTTAATTTTTAAAAAAAAAACGTTATTTACATTTTTTTATTTATCTATTTAT
Organism: Sebastes umbrosus; assembly: GCF_015220745.1. Taxonomy (NCBI): domain Eukaryota; kingdom Metazoa; phylum Chordata; class Actinopteri; order Perciformes; family Sebastidae; genus Sebastes; species Sebastes umbrosus. The sequence continues at coordinate 6,294,987 of NC_051290.1, forward strand.
TTTTATATTTATTTTTATCTTACTACTCAATTGTGAACCATCAATCCCTCTGTAGATATGTTATTATATGTTATTTTTTCTAGGCGGTGGGAGGAGAAACTATCATTTACAGTATATATATATATGTGTATATATGATAGTATATATAATTTCTCATCATACATATACATACTAGATTCCTGTTTACATTCAGTTTATCCATTTGAAATACACATTACTTATATTTATTTATGTTTATATTTAAGCCTTACATTTTATCTTGCACTATGTTATGTCTTTGATTCTCATTTTGCTTTTACTTGTGTGTGATTTTCCTTTTTTATAGACTTTATATTATTATTATTATTATTATTATAGCATTGTTGAACGAGCCTGAGACTCAAGATTTTCACTGCCAACGACTACTTTGTTGTAATTGTTGTGCATATGACCCAATAAACATGAAACTTGAAAGGTGTTTTGGGGAGTTTTCTTGCCTACCTCGGGCTATCACTGTAACCTGATCTCAAGCTGACAAGCAAGAACTGGCCTCTATCTCGAGCAAATCTGGACAAACCTGTTTCAAATGATCAGCTATGCCGCTGCTGTGTTCGGGGTTATGTAATATTTAAAGAGAGGTATCAAATCTACGGCTGATAAAAGAGTATGTAACAACAGCATTCTCATAAAAAAAGACAATTTAATGTGCTCAAGTTAAAAAAGTAGAAACAAAGCTGATAGTATACAAAGATCACAGCTGATCACAATATAGGGTGCAAAATAATACTATGATTTCACATTACAATAAGGGATCTGATCAAAGCCTGCTTTAGCTCTAATGTAACAACTGCGTGGTAATTTGTAAAACCTTGAAATGCAAGCTAACAAAGAAAAAAGTCACAACATCACGAATAACACATGACAGTCTCATCACTCTCAAGGGGGCCAAGAAGGCCCACTCTGAGTTCACCCGGCAAACTGTTCACATATGGGCCTGATTCCATGACGGGCGCCACACCGGGCACACACGTGCATGTCTCTCTGGACGGAGGCACTGCCAGCACCTCAAAATCCACCTCGAAGCTCCCCTTGGCCTCGCCGGACTCGCGGATGATCAGCATCTCGTACTCTCCGAACCGGATCAGGGCCTTGTCCGGGAGATCCGTCCTCTCCAGGTAGCCCAGCGCCGAGCTGTTCACCGACAGTCGTCCCTTCTGGCTCAGGTTCTGGATGGTGAAGAGCATGTCCGGGCTCTGGGGCGTGCGGTAGGCGTGGAGGGCCAGCTGTTTGCGGGACACCCGGGCGTCCACCAGGGCGTAGGTGCAGGACTGGGCGTCGCGTCCCAGCCTGAGAGGGTCGTCTGCTGAGTGCTTGCTCTTGTTCCCCACAGGAAGCAGCCCGTAAAGGCCCTTACTACTCTGATGAGGGTTGTAAAACTTGATGTGGAGGCAAGTAAGCAGATCCTCCTCTGTCTCCAATGTCTGGGACACACTCATCATGAAAAATTGATGAAATCAGGGTGACTTGACCTATTGACCTTTAGTGATGAAAAGGCTGTTGGGGTAGAAGACAAAGGAATCCAGTGAGATGATGAAGTGGTTTAACAGTCAAATCAAAAGGAAAGTAAGACATTAAATGCTGCTGTTAAAGGTCTGCATCTTACCTGAATGTTGAAGTTTTTTAATTAGAAGAGACAGATAGATGCTTTTACTCCGTCCACAGAGAAGCTTGATTACATGCAGCGTACTCTGAGCGCTCAGAGGGAACTAACTCACTAACTAACGGTGCTGCTGCTGAAAGAGAAAACAGAGGACTTCCCCCTGAATGCTGTTTGCAAGCTGTTTTCTACTCTGCACTTGGGTGACATCACTCTCTCACAAGACCCAGTGCAATGCTGCATTCAAGTGCGAATCCGGAAAAAGCATTGTTGTGAACTGTGTATGAGGTGAAGCAGTAGTGAAAGTAAAACAAAAAATGTGGATTTTAATTTATTTTCTTTAACATAAAGTGAGGGAACTGGGAAAAAAATAGGAACGTTTCGCGAAATTGTCAGTCTAGTAGCAACAGGATTTGCCACTCTCACTCTCAAATGCAAATTCAGTGGACCACTATCACTTGAAATAATGTATTCCATGCCAGGTTATTGGCTCCACCTTAAGTGCTGAAACAATTAATCAGTTAGCTGATTAACAGATAATTAGTTAACAACAATTTTGATTATAAATGAATCACCATTTATCAAGCTGAATGCCAACATTTCACTGTTACATGCTTCTCAAATATGAGGATTTCTCTGTTTTGTATCATTAAACTGAATATATTTCTATCAGTCAGACAATAAGAGTAATAAGAGGCAAGGCAAAGCAGCTTTATTTGTATAACACATTTCAGCAACAGGGCAATTCAAAGTGCTTTACACAAACATTCAAGAACATTGCGACACAGTGCAAAAAGAACATTAAAACATAATTAAAACAGTCATAAAAACATAAAAACGTTAAAGATTAGTAAAATAAAAACAAGCTAAAAATAAAAGCTAGAATAGAAGTTAAATAGAGTATAACACACAAGAGTAAAAGTTATAGTGCAGTAAAAGATAATTATTTGGTTTATTAAAAGGCAGCAGCAAACAAGAAAGATTTAAGCTTTGATTTATAGGAACAAAGAGTTGGTAAGAAGTTAATAAGAAGATGCCACCTTGAGTTCTAGGGAATTGTATTATTATGCATATTTCATCATTCTCTCATATTTAAAAGACTTTTTATTTATTGGGGAAAATAATCCACAGATTATTCAATAATAAAACAATTATTATTGCAAGGCAAACCCCAAATTATTCAATCAATCAATCAATCAATCAAAATGTATTTGTATAGCCCTTTACAATAACCAAAAGGTACCCAAAGTGCTTTACATTAACATCAAGAAATAACAGGAATAAAAACATACCATATCATAAAATCATAAAAAGGTGCATAAAAAGCACAGGAAAAATGTCACCGGGCTACTAGGTATTAAAAGACAATCTAAATAAAAAAGTCTTGAGTCTAGATTTAAAAAGTACTAGGAAAGTATTGTGCTACATGTGCCATTAGCTTTATGTAATGAATTTATATATCATAAATAAATAATGGAATTTAAAATTGTATTTGAAAATGCAGTTTAAAATGAGAAATAAATAAATACAAATAAAGATTAAAGAAATAAATACATATTTTTTTTTTTTGTAAATTTAAAAAAGAATTACACTCTACTCATTTGCGATATTGGACTACATAAATAAAATTGACTTGACAATGAGTTTTCTAATCAAATGGATTACTGTTCTCTAAAATACGATTTTTAAATCAGCTCCTGAACGCAGCATTGAAGCACTGAAAATCCCCAGATGATGTAAGTGGGAACAGAAAGGAAGTCTCTGCTTGGTCGATGGTTTAATTGTCTGTATACACCCCCTGGTTTCAATGGTTTCACATTTATTATTAACCCAGCAACATTAACAATAAACCTTTAAAATCAATGTGTTGTACATTAACCCAAGACGGTTGATTACAGGAAGTCACAGGTTGTTATTCACTTCCATTCCTTCAGTGTTGTATAACTACATGAATTAAACAGTGAAAAGTGACTGTTAGTGGTTAATAAATACTAAAAAATAATATAAATATTAATAAATAATGAAAACTTGAATCAAACTTGGAGAAATCTCGGACAAACCAGGAAAAAATCGTGCTATGTTTAACTTTCTAATGCTTACAAAAAGTATGTATACAGTCATACAGTTAGCACATGGAAGAAAATGTGTAGAAATTAAAAAAGTACTTAACTTACTTAAGAACAGTAATCCACCACTGACATGTAGAAAATAGTAAGTTATGACTCTCTTATGTAGGTCATAATATGGACTTAATATTGTTTTTATATATATATATATATATATATATATATTTATTATTTATTTATTTCTCTTTTTAAACTGCATTTTCAAATACATATTAAATTCCCTTATTTTCCAGTAATTCCAAAATGTTATTACTATTTTTTTTGTAAGATAGAATTGAGTTTTATTATAATAGCACATTAAGATGGGGTCTATACAAATTTTACCTTGTGAATAATAATTTGGCTAAAATTAGTAAAACATTAATCTAATATTTTTTTTTGTCTTCAAATAAAACCCCCAAATAATACTATTATGATCAATAGTAGGCATTGCTGTGGATTTGCTTTTCCATGAATTGTTGAGATGCTCTTTTGTTTCAACACACTCATTGCTCTCAAAGCCAAATTTTAATATTAAAAATTGACTGGAAGGGTAAAAATCATTCATTATATTGTAGCAAATGCACAATTCAAAAAGAAATTCACAATTCACAAGAAATATCTGAATTTTGACTATTTTTTGATTATTCATCTTTTTACTCTTTTCATGAGATACAACATAATTTTAGGATATTATACTAATATTTGTTTGTATATTTTCTTGTTGATATTTTTCATGTATTTCCCTGATATGTTTTATATAATTTACTGATATCCTACTTATATTATTTTGGACATTTTCCTGACATTTGGCCAAATATTTTACTCATATTTTCCAGGTGCTTTTCCTGATAGACTATGTTTTGTATAAATTACTGATATTCTACTAATTAAAGGCTTTATTACTATTTTATATTTATCGATTTATATCCTGCTCAGTATTGTAGAGGTACTATTTTTTGTATTTTTGTATATATATATATATATATATATATATACAAAAATACAAAAATATGTTTATATAGATATACATATATATCTATATAAACATATTTATTTATTGCCCATTAAAATGTAAAATAATAAATAATTTGTAATTTTATCCATTTATTCATAGATTAATATAATAATCTGTAAACACATTTATTAATGTTTATTTATTTTAATTTTGTTTACAAATAATTATTAATCAATTAAATTTTCCAAATAGGAATGAGCTAAACGTTTATTGACATTATCCATAAAGAGAAAATCACCATGATACTATAAACATCCGGGACAGTAGGTGGCGGTGTGGACGTGACCCGGAAGTAACAACAACACAGACGCAGAAGAAGTAAACGCGGACAAAAGCTAACCGGAAGTGGACTCCTGCAGAAGGAAACGTCTCTAAACGGTCTGAATCAGGCTGAAATCTTCACTCAGGCCGCTCGGTTAAAAAGGTAACATAAAATACACACTCCAGTGTCTAATCACAGCTGTTTTAAACCCCTATATTATATAGTAATCTTATGTTTTCGCCGTGTTAAGTCTGTGTTAGTATGGACATGCTTTGTGTGTTAGCATGTCAAGCTAATAGCGAGCTAACTGAAGCTAACATGTAGCACTAGTAAATGTGCTAAATAAAGATTATAAATTGAGTTTAAACTTCTAACAACGACGGATTTAAATCAATAACATTCATATACACGTTGAAATGTTAACATAAGTTAGCTAATTTGTGTGAAAAGGGTGTAAATTATGAGTTTCTGACATGCTGCGTTGGTTTTAATGGACGTCAACCATTTTTGAATAAACAGGTAATTCAAAACTGTAGTGTGAGAGAATAATGATTTAATTATATGGTTTAACACTGAATGTGTAAGAATTGAAGGTGTGCATTTTAGTGAAATGTTTAGTTTTCTTTCCCCCATACATAACCTACATATTTATTTTCTCCTGTTTGCTCTGAAACAGATTAAACAATGGTTTAATTATCTGGTTTAACAGGAAAATGGTTTAATTATATGGTTTAACACTGAATGTATAAGAATCAAAGGTGTGCATTGTAGTGAAATGTTTAGATTAGTTTAAATAGATAATTCATACAACACCACCTCACACAAATATATCTTATACTGTATATGTTCTTCATGTTTATATTCTTAATATACCCTTGTACAAAGTATTTCCTTTTATAATTGTAATATAACTTATTATTTTATTTATTATTTTTTTTATATATATACTTTATTTTTTCAAGGCTGTTTTCATAAATGCAATCCACTGTTCGTAATTACAACAGCCTATAAACCAGCTTTTAAGTAGATGATCTTACAGACAAACCCATCAAGTACACTAGAGAAAACAACCTCAACATTCAAAACCGAAACAAAACCAAGAAAATAATTAACAATAATAATAATGACAAAAAGAAACAATAGAGTTAAAAAAACAAAACAAACAAAAAAAATTATTTAATGGAGCTTCCCAGCAAAAAGCATTTCACACGATTGTACCTGTATAACCGGCGTGGCAATAAACATCTTGGAATAGTTTTCTTTCCTCATATCTAACTTACATATTCATTTTCTCCCCTTTGCTCTCAAACAGATAAACAATGGTGAAGATCTTTGTGGGCAACCTGCCCCGAGAGGCAGACCAGGATGAAATCAAGGCGCTCTTCACTCAGTACGGCACGGTCACAGAGTGTGCCATCATCAAGAACTACGCCTTCGTCCACATGGATGACCGCAAAGCTGCCACCAAAGCCATTAAGAACCTGCACCTCTACAAGCTGCACGGCACACCGATCAACGTGGAGGCCAGCCACGGGAAGAACCAGGGCTCCGTCAAACTGCATGTAGCCAACGTAGAAAAGGGAGCCGATGACGAGCTGCGTGCTCTGTTCGAGGAGTACGGCTCGGTCACAGAGTGTGCTGTTGTGAAGAATTTTGCTTTTGTTCACATGTCCAACTCGGACGAGGCCATGGATGCCATTAAGGGACTGGACAATACTGAATTTCAAGGTAAAAAAAAAGGGCAAATATGTAAAACAAATAAAGCTCTAGTTATGACATGTTTTCATTTAAGCCTAACTTCTTTTTCTTTTAGGCAAACGCATCCATGTCCAGATTTCAAAGAGCCGTCCCAGACATGACGAACGGGATGACTACCCTCCTCCTCCTCCAGACAGGGGTGGCTATTGGCCCCCTCGCTACCCAGGAGAGAGGCATGAGCCTCCCCCACCCGGCTACATGAGAGGCCGCCTCAGTCATATTCCCCCAGGTTACCCCGCCCCCCCTCTGCCACCCCCTCCCCCTAGACGAGCCGTTTATCCTGAACGTCCTTATGAGGGCGAAAGGGAGAGATACGGCGTGGTAGATTACTATGAGAAGTACAGAGCCCGTCCGTACGGCATCGCCGCCTACGAGGACCAGCGTGGTGGCGCCCCACCTCCTCCCCCTCCCCCCTCAGCCGTTGTCCGAGACCGCCTTATGCCCTCGTCGCTTGACCCATATGAGCGTCGTCCCCTCCCACCTCCTCCGTCCTCGTACTACGCCCGAGATCGCAGTCCCCTGAGGAGGGCGCCTAGCGCGCCAATGCCCCCCGCCAGTAACGGCTACTCCTACGAGCGCTCCCGACTCTCTCCGGTTTCCCGGGTCCCGGCATACGGAGTTCCACGTGCCAGGGACCCCTACGCAGAACGTCTGCCTCCGCCACCGCCTGCACGCTACGCTTATTAAGCGAGGCCCGGGCATGTGAAGGTGAGAATAGGTCTGAGGTAGACTGGTGTTCATATCTTTTCTATTCGTCCCTGTAAAAAGGCAGAGGCAGCTTGTGACTTGTCCTGCACGCTCCAGATCTTGTGAGGAAAACAAGGTTTGAAAAAGTATGCGTAAAAAGTTCCATCCAAGTTGTCAATTCGTTGGTAACGCACGTCTGTGCACTAACTTGGATTCCAGCTAATATTTTTAAATATTTTTAAAATACTAAAATATAAGTGGTACATAATCGGACAAAGACAAGTGTCTGGGATCTGTGACTGAAGAACGTGACTCGAGCTGCAGAACTCCACATGTAGATCATTAAGATGGAACAACGTGCTTTGTATCAACAGTTGCAGGCAGTTCATTTTGTGTCATTTGCTCTTTTTTCAGGATCGTCGTCAACTGCGTCGCCCGCTCGCCGCCTCCTGATGCACGTGACACTATCCTCTTCCTGTCTGTGGCTGAGCGCGTTGCGTTCCCCTGCGACGCTTAGAGGAGGAACCGAATTGCCGACGTCCACGTCTGTTTTGGTTTTTATTATTTTGGGACAGTTTTTACTCGTTTTTTTCCCCCCCTCTGACTGTTTTAGTTTGTCATTGTGCTGTAGTATTTTTTTATGCTTGACGTCTGAACTAGGCGCTTTTTTTATTTTGTACTTTTTACGTTTGAAAAATTAGTGTTCTGATGTTGTTTGTGACCTTAGAAAGCTGAATAACTTCAGCAGCAGTCTAGGCGATACTTGTGACTGTAGATTTAAATGATCTGACTCATGTTTGGTATTAAATCTAATCTGCACGTTGGTTCCATTATGTCACGCTTTCCCATCGAAAACCAAACCGCCATGTGGCGTTGCTGTGAAAATCTAAACTGCTAAGACGTAGCATTTTGACAAATGTAGAAAGTAACCGTTAATAGGACGGTTACCGTAAAACGTTCACATGTACTTTTCCATTGTCGAAGTTGTTTTTAATAAACCGATTTGTGCAGTAATGTTCAGAGATGTGCTCTAAAACATCAGTGTAAGCGCTTGAATTGATTCGAATACACTGCTGGGATCTCTCGAAAAAAATAATCAACTCTTATATTTAATGATTATCCGTTTATTAATGATGAAATCACGCATAACAAACTTGTTAAAATCGTCACGCTGATTAAAGACTCCTGGTCTTCTCTGGAATGCTCCAGCTTAATCATTCATCAGCGTACCTTTTAGCTTTGTCCCCTTTAGTGCCCAAGTTGAAACTTGTTCACATTAGCGCTAAAGTGAAGAAGTGCGTAACACACTCCAGCTGTACTCTACCAGGTGAGATTTCATAGGTGAGACTAGTTTACCTGTGGGAGATGGCATCAGAGGCTGCTGGAGACCTTCAGAGTCGACAGGTAAGTTCGAGGGCTTTAAGGACCACAGACAGCACATGTTCACATTTAACTTTCCTAGGTAAATAAACAGTTGACTAACAGTGAAAATTAACTTTTATCATGTACTAGTGTTGCTAGTTAAGTGTTTTTCACTCATTGCCTGTACACATAACTCCACTCAGCTGTGAATCTGCTCTTTATCGCCAGTGTTTGCTGGGAAATAACTATATAGTTGATCATTTTTTTAGGCACTGCCAGCAAGTTGACTACAGTCTTGGTCTGAAGACCATGGCAGCTTTTCAAATAGGAAATTAAGCAGGCCAGGATTGCTTGGATTGGTTAAGAAAGCATACGTAAATCCAGCACTTGGTCTTGCAGACACATTTTTTTAAACCCTTGTAAAACATGAAGTAAATTAACAAAACAGTGGAATTGAATTAACTGATTTTACACATTGATTTTGATTGAGAAATTTCCAGTACTTTGCATTGTATTGCTGTTTTTGAGAGATGACCTGCATGAATAAATTATTTCAAACTGTAACACGGAGTCCCTGTTGTTTAATGTACTGACATTTAAAGGAATGGTGTGTAACATTTTTGGGATCTATTAGCAGAAATGGTTTTCATTAGTGTATAAACACTTGAAACTAAGAATATCCGTTAGCTTAGAATGAGATGTTTGTATCAACATGGAGAGCGGCTCTTCAGAGTCCGCCTTGTTTCTACTGTACCCCAGAACGGACAAACCGAACACTGGCTCTAGAGAGGGTGTTTAAAGGGGACATATTGTGCTCATATCAGGTTCATGTTTGTATTTTGGGTTTCTACTAGAACATGTTTACATGCTTTAATGTAAAAAAAACCCCACATTTTTCTCACACTGTCTTTCTGAATATACCTGTATTCATGCTCTGTCTGAAACGCTCCGTTTTAGTGATTTCAACGGAATTGCGTTGCTAGGCAACAGCTTGGGTCCATGTTTAATTCCTGTCAGCTGATGTCGTTCACATACACTGCAACAGGAAATAAACTAGGACACATTTAGAATGTTTACATTTAAAACCGTGTAATGGTCTAAGTATTGTATATTTGTGACATCACAAATGGACAGAAATCCTAACGGCTTGTTTCAAACGCACAATTTCTGAATACGGGGCTGTGTGTGTTTCTCTGTGGATTGAGTGGTTTGATACTTTCACAGTATTTATATAGAACTTAAACCTGCTTTATAATATAAAAGACATGAAAATCTCACTTTCTACAATATGGGTCCTTTAATGTTTTTATGTTACCGTAAGGCCACCGTAGTTGTCCAACACTTGTGTGCTAAATCTAAAGTAGTGTTATTATGGCTTACTTGCCAACCCTGAGAGGACCCTGAGGATTTCAAAACCAAAGCGGGGGGTCTGTTGTAATTGGAATATATCCACAGACATTACAGGCATCTATGCAGGGAGGCAGAGAAAGAAAGAGGTCTGTTCACTCTTTTATCACTTGGCTTGTGTCACTGTCTCTGTATACGTAACTAGAAAACCCAAGGAATACATTTTTACTAACCATGTCATGCTAGCTTGTCGGGAAGGAGGGTAAATAATGCTCCAAAGTTTAATTTCTTCACCATGCAAACAATTGTGTTCATGCACAATCATGAAAGTATGTAGATGGATAGATATATGTACTTTATTAATCCCAAATTGGGAAATTATTGTGTAACAGCAGCAGGTTATCAAGGCAATGCACAGGAACAGTAAATCAAATGTACACATCAACACTAGAGATCAAAGTTCAAGGTTCTTTATTTGTCAGTTCCAGCAAAGCAGCCATTTGATATGAACATCTCTGGTCTCAAGTCTCACATTAGCAAAGTGTGCAATAACATACTAGTGTATATACATTAGAATTAGCATTTTAAAGTTAGTGAAGAAACTGGTATCACAATATTTTCATACAATAAATAACGCTCTAAACTTGTGCTAATTTTTGGCGAGGAAAAACTGTCATGGCCATTTTCAAAGAGGTCCCTTGACCTCTGACCTCAAGATATGTGAATGTAAATGGGTTCTATGGGTACCCACGAGTCTCCCCTTTACAGACATGCCCACTTTATGATAATCACATGCAGTTTGGGGCAAGTCATAGTCAAGTCAGCACACTGACACACTGACAGCTGTTGTTGCCTGTTGGGCTGCAGTTTGCCATGTTATGATTTGAGCATATTTTTTTATGCTAAATGCAGTACCTGTGAGGGTTTCTGGACAATATTTGTCATTGTTTTGTGTTGTTAATTGATTTACAATAATAAATATATACAACCATTTGCATAAAGCAGCATATTTGCCCACTCCCATGTTCATAAGAGCATTAAATACTCCACAAATTTCCCTTTAAGGTACATTTTGAATAGATTAAAAAATGGGCGATTAATTTGCGATCAATCGCGATGAACTATGGACATTCATGCGATTAACTACAATTAAATATTTTAATCCATTGACAGCCCTAATTATTTTAGCAATTTGGTTTTAAACTTCTATCTTTTATCTCCTTTTTTCTTTCTGTAAAGCACTTTAAATGATCTCTGTGTATGATACGGTGTAAACCTGCCTTGTGTTCAACATTTGAAAGAGTAAACTGTTTACTGTGCTGTCTCCTCCTGTCAAAGAAGCGAGGTGATGGTATTTCATGGTATTTCATTCAGCTGCATTTTTATGGTTGAAATGACATTTAAACTTGCACTGTTGCACACCTCCATCTAACTCTCACTATAAGAGAATCTAGTCACCATGTCAGTGTCTTTACTTACAAGTATCAAAAATCAGTACATTGTACATTTTGCAAGAAACATTTTAACGTCTCAGTAACTTTGATAGTATGATGTTGGTTTGAACTTAAACAGGTGCTTCCTGAGTCTATCTAATGGAGGAATAAATAACATTTGGCTCCACTTCTCTATCTGGTGCAGGCCGATGGTTTCGGTCTGTTTTTGGATGAAAAGTCACAGCTGCATAGTTCAGGTCATCTGAGCCCTGATTCTGTGGATAAAAGTTGAGTGGAGTCGCAGAGTGTGATAGAGAAAAGGACAATATCATTAACTGACAGATGACTTGAAGTGACTGTAGCACCTGCTGAAATACAAACACCCTAATAAACTTCACCTTTGTCCGTTGTGGATTCTGTTCTTCAACGCGATCTAAATGACAGAAACAATATGTCAAATGATCAAAAATAAGTGTAAAGGTAATTGTTAAAAAGGAAGTGGTGAAAAGAAGGATGTGAAAATACATTAAAGTTAATTACCTTTCTGAAGCGTTTTGATTTTCACAGCCAGACAGATGATGATCATAACGAGGAAAACAGTCACACCGCCCAGGATCACACTCAACAGCTTTGTTGTTTCGTCACTCACTTATAAAAGAGAGATTATCAAGTTAGACTCTATTTCTTCTACTGAGACTTGAGATCTGGCACAAATTAAAATAGACCAAGCTGAATCCAGCTGAACTGTTTTACCCTCAAACATTTGATAATCTGCACAATGATAGAAATCTTTAGGAGAATCTTACTTTCACACTGGCTGTCCACGTCATCATGTGTCTCATCAATGAAGAGATCAGTCTCTGATTTGGCAGAATCACATCAAAATTATAATTTTATTGCATACATGATGTTGTTTTAAGACAATTCTTATAATTATTAACATTATTTTGCAGTATAAGCCGGACTTAACCAAACCAAAATACTTTAGAATGACCTCACCTTTAATATTTAATGTATGTATTTCACTGAAAGTTGGACGGCCACTTAAGTAAAATCCACAGAAATACTGTCCAGAGTCAGATAAATCCACGTCTTTGATTTTGAGAAAGACAGTGGAGATGTTGGAGCTCATGTTAAATTTCAAATTTTTAAATCCATCACAGTATGTAACGTCACCATGAGCGTCGTACATAACAGTGATACAGCTGGCCTTGGTTCTGTTCACCAGTCTGGACCACCATGTCAAAGATCGAACGCTGGACATGTTGGAGCACGTCAGTGTGACTTCTTCACCAGACTGAACCTCCACAGTCTGAAACTCAGAACCTGAGACAGAGATCCAGCCTGAAACACACAGCAGATTTACTCTCAATTAAACAAAATGAACATTTCCTTTAAATAAACTTTGAAATAAGTGAATAGTTTCTATTCTTGAGGGTCAAAGTTTCCAAAGTTATAGATGCAGTTGTACTCACTAAAGCTGCAGAGAGTTAAAGCTGTTATCAAGGTGAAGGTCTTCATGGTGCGTGTGACTGAAGCTCTGCAATGTCCGCAACTGAACTGAGCTCCAGTCAGGGTGCTTTCAAAGTAAAGAGGCGGGGTGTTAAACATGCAGATTTCTAATCAGTCATCTGATGATGGAAAGATGCAAACCTCTCACCAGTTTGACATTCTCACGATATGTAAGTGAAGAACCTCCGATTTTCTGTGTGTTATCTTCAGATGCAGACTTCAGTGGTTTACCATACAGATGCTTGTCATGTTTGTGTGGTATCCATGACAGCTTAATTAGGTCACTGATTTAAAAAAATATAAATATTTTTAGATCGATATTATTTTGCTTTGTCTTTAGTGGATTTATGTTTCATGACTAGTTGTACATTAAATACTGCACCGTGACATGAAGTGCATCCAAAGAGGAACATGAGGACAACTCTCTTGACACCATGTTAATAGATTGTTGATATGATTAATGTAGGAACTCTCTAATACATTGTCACCTTCAAACATTAAACCCACTGTCGCCATGTCATCTGCATACTCAAAGTTGCTGTCAAGGAAAGATGCAAACCGCCCGACTCTCACCAGCTAAACATTCTCACGATATGTAAATGAGGAAGTTCCTATTTTCTATGTGTTATCTACAGATGCAGAGTTGAGTGGTTTACCATACAGATGCTGGTCATGTTTGTGTCTATGAGAGCTGAATTAAAGGTTCTCTGTAAACGATATGCTTGGCGTTTAAGTGGTTAAGTCGTGAAGAACACCGCTGTTAAGCTCGTAACTTTCCACTTACGAGGTCGTGAATACGACATGAGGTGGGCGTTCATGTGGACTCATCTCGTAAACACGACTCCATTTGAAGGCACCGTATGTTTCACAAATACATTTTCTAACTTTCCAAACAGCTGACTGTCAACACTATGAGGTCGGAGCCTTTTTTTTTTTTTTTTTTTTAATACTTTATTTCAAAAGTTCAATACAGTATATTCTTAAACATGTTTAGATTTTTCAGAAGCCGTCTATCTGCTGGCAGCGTAAACAACCTGAGTCTCCACTTCCCTCTCTGAGGCAGGCCTCCTGTACCTCACTGTTGATTACAAACTCAGCTCTGCGTCTCTCAGCTCATCACAGTCCACATTCTGTAAAGAGAGCACACGGTAACACGTGTCAAATAGCTGAGTTTGTGTGAGAAAAACAAACCACCACCTCTTTAAAGTATTAAAACATATCATTGACTCACCTCATACTGTTGTGAGTTCCGGTCTTCACTGGCAGCTGAATGAAAGAGACAATATGTTTAATCCTAATTTACAATCCTTTGCTGTTATTACACGATTTTGTAGTTCTTCATCATACTGACACACATTAATGCAGAATATATAAAACAATCAACCAGAAATGAGATTTCCAGCAGCTCTTATGATGTACCTGTCTGCAGCTTCCTGTTTTTAACAGCCAGACGAACGTTGACCGCTACCAGGAAAACAGTCAGACCGCCCAGGATCACACTCATCAGCTTTCCTGTTACGTCACTCACTAATACAGGAAAGATCATCAAGTTAGACTTAAATTAAAGTGGACCAAACTGAATCCAGCTGAACTGTTTTACCCTCAAACATTTGATAATCTGCACAATGATAGAAATCTTTAGGAGAATCTTACTTTCACACTGGCTGCACTGGCTGTCCACGTCATCTTGTGTCTCATTGCTGTCTTTTACTGAAATTAAGATAACTTTAGTCTTTATTTAATTTTGACATATTTGCATCATAATCACATTTTGTCAATGTTCAAATAGTCACTTTGTTGCCTGTTTTGTTAGAAGACGACCTACAGTATATTAAATGTATAAACATAAAAGGTAGAAGAATGGGTACCAAAAGAAAGACAAGACTTTAGAATGACCTTACCTTTAACATTTAAACGTATTACACCCAAAGTTGGACGGCCATCTGAGTTAAATCCACAGAAATACAGTCCAGAGTCAGATAAATCCACGTCTTTGATTTTGAGAAAGAGAGTGGAGATGTTGGAGCTCATTTCATATTTAAATTTTTGATCTTCTTTACAGTATTTAACATCGCTTTTAGCGTTGAACATAACAGTGATACAGCTGGCCTTGGTTCCGTCCACCAGTCTGGACCACCATGTTAAAGAATCAATGCTGTACATGTTGGAGCACGTCAGTGTGACTTCTTCACCAGACTGAACCTCCACAGTCTGAAACTCAGAACCTGAGACAGAGATCCAGCCTGAAACACACAGCAGATTTACTCTCAATTGAACAAAATGAACATTTCCTTTAGATAAACTTTTAAATAAGTAGAGTAGAATAGATGCAGTTGTACTCACTAAAGCTGCAGAGACTTAAAGCTGTTATCAAGGTGAAGGTCTTCATGGTGCGTGTGACTGAAGCTCTGCAATGTCCGCAACTGAACTGAGCTCCAGTCAGGGTGCTTTCAAAGTAAAGAGGCGGGGTGTTAAACATGCAGATTTCTAATCAGTCATCTGATGAAGGGAAGACGTAAACCGTGAGTTTCTCACCAGTTTAACATTCTCACGATTTGTAAGTGAGGAACCTCCTATTTTCTGTGTTATTTACAGATGCCTGTCATGTTTGTTAGTTCTGCACAAGCTGTTGGTATCCATGACAGCTGAATTAAGTCATTGATTTTTAGAAATATAGATATATTTAGTACCTAATAGAATAGCTGCTTACATGGTGTCCGGTGGTAAGCGTTTTACACTACATGTAAGCATTCACACACACATTCATACACTGACGGCAGAAGCTGTCATGCAAGGTGCCAACCTGCCCATCAGGATCTAATCTCAATACACACCGATGGCACAGCCTTCGGAGCAGTTTGGGGATAAGGCAGGTTGCGTGCAGCACAGCCGGTGTGAGAAAAGTAAAGTGTTTTTTGAACATTAAAGCATGTAAACATGTTCAAGACACTCCAAATACAAGTATGCACCTGAAAATAAGCATACCAGGTCCTCTTTAAGACTCATTTCTATGAAGCTTTGTAGTCTTTGCCGTTCTCCTTCCGTCCACCAGATGTCCTCAGACTTTCCCACCTGACTCCCACATCCACCTGCTCACCTGAGTCTCATTCTCCAATCATCCTGGGATATGTAAGTTTAAAACGTCGATTTAATAAAATGTCGGTCCTGATCGTAAATGCTTTTTTTTGTCTGACTGTACAAGTGTCACACTGCTTCAGACACCTCTTAAAGAGACGCTGCACTATGTGAAGATAAAGCCGGGGTGTGAGTTTGACATGTGACTTGCAATAAGGGAAGTGGTGATATTTTGAGACTTATTTCCAGCTGACATGATGCTCATTTTCTATATCTACAGTTACAACATAAACCTCACTTCACTTTTAAAACAGCATGATCAATTATTGTTCTTTGGGAACATGAAGGCCTTTGTTGTGTGAGGTTATGATGCAGAGAGCTGAAGGCCCAACTTCTTGTCATATTGTGTATTTACTGTAGAAAACATAATGAATACATTGATATCAACCATGTCATAGTAGCTTGTCGTAAAGGAGGCTAAATAACGCTCCAAACTTAAACTAAATTTTGGCGAGGAAAAACTATCATGGCCATTTTCAAAGGGGTCCCTTGACCTCTGACCTCCAGATATGTGAATGAAAATGGGTTCTATGGGTACCCTCGAGTCTCCCCCTGCAGAAATGCATGAAGAAATGTAAAAACAAATGTATGAATAAATATATAAAGAAAAGAATACAGAGATAGATAAGTTTGGGGAAACAAATAAGGGGTGAAATGCTAAGGGGAAATCATGCATAAATAAATAAATAATCACATAAATAAGTAAATACATTTAAAAATAATATAAAATAAATGTAAAAATATTTAATAAATACATAAATAAATAAAAGTGGAAATTAAACAGAAGAGTAAATAAATAGGCATCATGCATGCAAAAATAAAATAAAAATAATAAATAAATAAATACATAAATAAATAAATAAATAAATAAATAAATAAATAAATATTCATGCAAAAATAAATGAATAAATTGAAAAATTCCTACAAATAAATAAATAAGAGTGTAAATTAAACAGAAGAGTAAATAAATAAGGGATTTATTTTAAAGGTAAATAGATAAAAAAGCAAATTAAAACTGAGATTTTTGCTACTTTTAATGGCCTATTTGTTTATTTGTCAAGTCCTTTATTTATTTATTTATTTATTTATTTATTTATTTATTTATTCATTTATTTTTGATTCTGGCAGGTTCTGTGCAGCACAGCCGGTATGAGAAAGGTAAACTGAACCTATTTCTGTTTGTCTTCCTAGTCCATCTTTTATACATAGTGTTTTTAATTAATTTCACATGTATTATGATATCGCAATCAAAATACTCCGTTTTGACTATATGTACTGTATGGTTCTTCTTCTATCCTGCTCTTGAGGTGTTGAATTGTCTCACCCACATTTTATTTTTAGAAACCGTTAACACGCCTCATGATTTTCACCTCAGTTGTGCTCTGACCACACTGTACTGCCTCGTCCTGTCAGACAAGTGATGTGTTCCTCACTCACTGCTGCAGACCTCCATCTAACCCCTCAGTATAAGAGACTCTGGACAGGCTCGTCCTCCATCAAACACCAAACATGTATTCTTTGACTGAGAGAAAGGAAATACTCAGAATGAAAGCTCTGCATGCATCGAATCTTTATTGCAAAATTAAATGTTTTGGCAAGAGTGGTTCTTCCTCTCACCAACAAGCTCTACAAAAGCTCCAAAGCATATTGATATTATTACAGCATCAGCTCCAGTTATCTCCTGAGTCTTATCTGGTAGCAGCATAAATAACATTCGGCTCCGGCTGTCTTCTTTTTGCTTTCGGTTGAAATGTCACTGCTGCGTAGTTCAATTCATCAGAGTCCACATTCTGTAAGAAAAGTATTTACAGTCTTAATGTGGTGACTTGACACGATTTTAATTCCCACAATATACTGTAGCCCCACAGATACTGGATTTTTGAGGCTGACACCCATTTTGATATTTGGCCATTATTAATTTATAAATAGATTAGGGCTGTCAAAGTTGACGCAATCATGCAAATTTGTTTTAGCGTCACTAATTTCTTTAACACATTAACGCAACTTGTGGTTTTTAGCTAGAGTGAAGATACTTAAATATACTTATATTTAAATAACGTTACAAACTTGTGCTAAATTATGGTGGGGGGGCTAGAGCCGATCCCAGCTGACATTTGGCGAAGGCGGGGTCCACCCTGGACAGGTAACCAGACCACCACAGAGCTGACACATAGAGACAGACAACCATTCACACTCACATTCACACCTACAGGACATTAAGAGTAAAACAATGAACCTAACCTGAATGCCTTTCGACTGTGGGAGGAAGCCGGAGAACCCGGAGAAAACCCACGCTAACACGGGGAGAACATGGAAACTCCACACAGAAGGACCCCAAGCCAGATTTTTTAACCTGCGACCCTCTTGCTGTGAGGCGACAGTGCTTAAACAATATATAAAAGTAAAGGATAACTTTATATTCACCTCTCTTTGCTCTGGATTCTGTTCTTCTTCATCAGCTAAGAGACAGAAACAAAACATCTGGTCAGTTTTGCATTTTGACACAACTTGAAGAGAATTTCCAGCAGCAACTAAACCAAACAGAAACAGTACCTGAAGTCTGAAGCTTCCTGTTTTTAACAACCAGACCGATGATGACCGCTACCAGGAAGACAGTCAGACCGCCCAGGATCATACTCATCAGCTTTGCTGTTCCGTCACTCACTCATACAGGAAAGATCATCTAGTTAGACTCTATAGAGACTTGAGATCTGGCTCAAATTAAAATGGACTAAACTGAATCCAGCTGAACTGTTTTACCCTCAAACATTTGATAATCTGCACAATGATAGAAATCTTTAGGAGAATCTTACTTTCACACTGGCTGCACTGGCTGTCCACGTCATCATGTGTCTCATTGCTGCCTTTTACTGAAATTAAGATAACTTTAGTCTTTATTGAATTATGACATATTTGCATCATAATCACATTTTGTCAATGTTCAAATAGTCACTTTGTTGCCTGTTTTGTTGGAAGACAACCTACAGTATATTAAATGTATAAAACATAAATGACCGAAGAATGGGTAAAGAAAGACAAGACTTTAAAATGACCTTACCTTCAACATTTAAACGTATTATACTGAAAGTTGGACGGGTACTTGAGTAAAACTCACAGAAATACAGTCCTTGGTCAGATAAATCCACGTCTTTGATTTTGAGAAAGAGAGTGGAGGTGTTGGAGCTCATTTCAAATTTTGAAATTTGACTTCCATCACAGTATGTAACGTCGCCATGAGCGTTGTACATAACAGAGATACAGCTGGCCTTGGTTCTGTCCACCATTCTGGACCACCATGTATAAGATGCAACGCTGGACACGTTGGAGCATGTCAGTGTGACTTCTTCACCAGACTGAACCTCCACAGTCTGACACTCAGAATGTGAGACGGAGATCCAGCCTGAAACAAACAACAGAGACAACAGTAGATTTACTCTCAATTAAACAAAATGAACATTTCGTTTAGATAAACTAGTTTCAATTCTGGAGGGTTAAAGCTTCCAAAGTTATAGATGCAGTTGTACTCACTAAAGCTGCAGAGAGTTAAAGCTGTTATCAAGGTGAAGGTCTTCATGGTGCGTGTGACTGAAGCTCTGCAGTGTCCGTAACTGACCTGAGCTCCAGTCAGGGTGCTTTCAAAGTTAAGAGGCGGGGTGTTAAACATGCGGATTTCTAATCAGTCATCTGATGAAGGAAAGATGCAAACCGTCAGTTTCTCACCAGTTTAACATTCTCACGATATGTAAGTGAGGAACTTCCTATTTTCTATGTGTTATTTACAAATGCAGACTTGAGTGGTTTACCATACAGGTGCTGGTCATGTTTGTGTTCATGACAGCTGAATTAAATAAACTGTATACAATATCTAGATCATTAATAAAACAGCAAACAACTATATAAAGATATAGAGGAGTAATGTCTACCTGAGCAGAGAATAAAGTCCCTCTCCCTCTGTGTTTGTGTTGTAATCCCAGTTTCCCCTTGCTTTGTTGACTGAAGCTCTGCAATGTCCGCAACTGACCTGAGCTTCAGTCAGGGTGCTTTCAAAGTAAAGAGGCGGGGTGTTAAACATGCAGCTTTCTAATCAGTTATCTGATGAAGGAAATATATTCAAACCGTGAGTTTCTCACCAGTTTAACATTCTCACGATATGTAAGTGAAGAACTTCCTATTTTCTGTGTTATTTACAGATGCTGGTCATGTTTGTTTGTTTTTTCTGCACAAGCTGTTGGTATCCATGACAGCTGAATGAAGTCATTGATTTTTAGAAATATAGATATTTTTAGTACCTAATAGAATAGCTGCTTACATGGTGTCCGATGGTAAGCGTTTTACACTACATGTCAGCATTCACACACACATTCATACACTGACGGCAGAAGCTGCCATGCAAGGTGCCAACCTGCCCATCAGGATCTAATCTCAATTCACACCGATGGCACAGCCTTCGGAGCAGTTTGGGGATAAGGCAGGTTGCGTGCAGCACAGCCGGTGTGAGAAAAGTAAAGTGTTTTTTGAACATTAAAGCATGTAAACATGTTCAAGACACTCCAAATACAAGTATGCACCTGAAAATAAGCATTCTAGGTCCTCTTTAAGACTCATTTCTATGAAGCTTTGTAGTCTTTGCTGTTACCCATTTGCCACCAGATGCCCTCAGACTTTCCCACCTGACTCCCACATCCACCTGCTCACCTGAGTCTCATTCTCCAATCAACCTGGGATATGTAAGTTTAAAACGTCGATTTAATAAAATGTCGGTCCTGATCGTAAATGCTTTTTTTGTCTGACTGTACAAGTGTCACACTGCTTCAGAAACATCTTTGTAAGAGATGCTGCACTATGTGAAGATAAAGCAGGGGTGTGAGTTTGATGTGTGACTTGCAATAAGGGAAGTGGTGATAATTTTGAGACTTATTTATAACTAACAGGATGTTCAATTTTCTATATCTACAGTTACAACACAAACCTCACTTCAAACATTAAAAACATATATTCTTTGAACTGATAGAAAGGAAATGCTCAGAATGAAAGCTCTGCATGCATCGGATCTTTATTGCAAAATTAAATGTTTTGGCAAGAGTGGTTCTTCCTCTCACCAACGGGCTCTACAAAAGCTCCAAAGCATATTGATATCATTACAGCATCAGCTCCAGTTATCTCCTGAGTCTTATCTGGTAGCAGCATAAATAACATTCGGCTCCGGCTGTCTTCTTTTTGCTCTCTGTTGAAATGTCACTGCTGCGTAGTTCAGTTCATCAGAGTCCACATTCTGTAAGACAAGTATTTACAGTCTTAATGTGGTGACTTGACATGATTTTAATTCCCACAATATACTATAACCCCACAGATACTGGATTTTTGAGGCTGACACCCATTTTGATATTTGGCCATTATTCATTTATAAATAGATTAGGGCTGTCAAAGTTAACACGATCATGCAAATTTGTTTTAGCGCTACTAATTTCTTTAACACATTAATGCAACTTGTTATAGACTGTTGTGAAGATACTGGTATCATATGAAACTAAAAAACTTAAGGAATCCATCAGTACCAACCATGTCATACCAGCTTGTCAGGAAGGAGTTTAAATAACACTCCAAACTTGTGCTAAATTTTGATGAGGAAAAACTAGCATGGCCATTTTCATAGAGGTCCCTTGACCTCTAACCTCAAGATATGTGAATGAAAATCGGTTCCTTAAAAAATGTGTGATTAACTTGCTGTTAGGGGACAGTGCTTAAACAATATATAAAAGTAAAGGATAACTTTGTATTCACCTCTCTTTGCTCTGGATTCTGTTCTTCTCCATCAGCTAAGAGACAGAAACAAAACATCTGGTCAGTTTTGCATTTTGACACAACTTGAAGAGAATTTCCAGCAGCAACTAAACCAAACAGAAACAGTACCTGTCTGAAGCTTCCTGACTTTAACAACCAGACCGATGATGACCGCTACCAGGAAACCAGTCAGACCGCCCAGGATCATACTCGTCAGCTTTGCTGTTCCGTCACTCACTTATACAGGAAATATCATCAAGTTAGACTCTATAGAGACTTGAGATCTGGCTCAAATTAAAATGGACCAAACTGAATTCAGCTGAACTGTTTTACCCTCAAACATTTGATAATCTGCACAATGATAGAAATCTTTAGGAGAGTCTTACTTTCACACTGGCTTTCCACGTCATCATGTGTCTCATTGCTGCCTTTTACTGAAATTAAGATAACTTTAGTCTTTATTGAATTTTGATATATTTGCATCATAATCACATTTTGTCAATGTTCAAATAGTCACTTTGTTGTCTGTTTTGTTAGAAGACAACCTACAGTATATTAAATGTATAAAACATAAATGACCGAAGAATGGGTACTAAAAGAAAGACAAGACTTTAGAAAGACCTTACCTTCAACATTTAAACGTATTATACTGAAAGTTGGACGGCCACGTGAGTAAAACTCACAGAAATACTGTCCAGAGTCAGATGAATCCACGCCTTTGATTTTGAGAAAGAGAGTGGAGATGTTGGAGCTCATTTCAAATGTCAAATTTTGAAATCCATCACAGTATTCAACGACGCCATCAGCACTGACCATAACAGTGATACAGCTGGCCTTGGTTCCGTCCACCAGTTTGGACCACCATGTCGGAGAATCAGAGCGGGACATGTTGGAGCACGTCAGTGTGACTTCTTCACCAGACTGAACCTCCACAGTCTGAAACTCAGAACCTGAGACAGAGATCCAGCCTGAAACAAACAACAGATTTACTCTCAATTAAACAAAATGAACATTTCCTTTAGATAAACTTTTAAATAAGTAGAAGTAGACCGGAATAGATACAGTTGTACTCACTAAAGCTGCAGAGAGTTAAAGCTGTTATCAAGGTGAAGGTCTTCATGGTGCGTGTGACTGAAGCTCTGCAATGTCCGCAACTGAACTGAGCTCCAGTCAGGGTGCTTTCAAAGTAAAGAGGCGGAGTGTTAAACATGCAGATTTCTAATCAGTCATCTGATGAAGGGAAGACGTAAACCGTGAGTTTCTCACCAGTTTAACATTCTCACGATTTGTAAGTGAAGAACTTCCTATTTTCTGTGTTATTTACAGATGCCTGTCATGTTTGTTAGTTCTGCACAAGCTGTTGGTATCCATGACAGCTGAATTAAGTCATTGATTTTTAGAAATATAGATATTTTTAGTACCTAATAGAATAGCTGCTTACATGACGTCCGGTGGTAAATGGACTTGCATTTATATAGCGCCTCGCTCGAAGCGTTTTACACTACATGTCAGCATTCACACACACATTCATACACTGACGGCAGAAGCTGCCACGCAAGGTGCCAACCTGCCCATCAGGATCTAATCTCAATACACACCGATGGCACAGCCTTCGGAGCAGTTTGGGGATAAGGCAGGTTCCGTGCAGCACAGTCGGTGTGAGAAAAGTAAAGTGTTTTTTGAACATTAAAGCATGTAAACATGTCCAAGACACTCCAAATACAAGTATGCACCTGAAAATAAGCATACCAGGTCCTCTTTAAGACTCATTTCTATGAAGCTTTGTAGTCTTTGCCGTTCTCCTTCCGTCCACCAGATGTCCTCAGACTTTCCCACCTGACTCCCACATCCACCTGCTCACCTGAGTCTCATTCTCCAATCATCCTGGGATATGTAAGTTTAAAACGTTGATTTAATAAAATGTCGGTCCTGATCGTAAATGCTTTTTTTTGTCTGACTGCACAAATGTCACACTGCTTCAGACACCTCTTAAAGAGATGCTGCACTATGTGAAGATAAAGCAGGGGTGTGAGTTTGACGTGTGACTTGCAATAAGGGAAGTGGTGATATTTTGAGAATGATTTACAGCTGACATGATGCTCAGTTTCTATATCTACAGTTACAACACAAATCTATCTTCACTTTAAAACGTCATGATCAATTATTGTTCTTTGGGAACATGAAGGCCTTTGTTGTGTGAGGTTATGATGCAGAGAGCTGAAGGCCCAACTTCTTGTCATATTGTGTATTTACTGTAGAAAACCTAATGAATACATTGATATCAACCATGTCATAGTAGCTTGTCGTAAAGGAGGCTAATTAACGCTCCAAACTTAAACTAAATTCTGGCGAGGAAAAACTATCATGGCCATTTTCAAAGGGGTTCCTTGACCTCTGACCTCCAGATATGTGAATGAAAATGGGTTCTATGGGTACCCTCGAGTCTCCTCCTGCAGAAATGCATGAAGAAATGTAAAAACAAATGTATGAATAAATATATAAAGAAAAGAATACAGAGATAGGTTTGGGGTTTTAGTAAGTTTGGGGAAACAAATAAGGGGTGAAATGCTAAGGGAAAATCATGCATAAATAAATAAATAATCTCATAAATAAGTACAAACATTTAAAAATAAATATAAAATAAATGCAAAAATCAATAAATAAAATATTTTGTTTTTATATGTATGCAAAAATAAAGAAATTAATTTAAGAATTCTTACAAATAAATACGTTAATAAATAAAAGTGTAAATTAAACAGAAGAGTAAATAAATAAGCATAAATAAATCAATAAATCAATATTCATGCAAAAATAAATGAATACATTTAAAAATTCGACACGACTCCATTTGAAGGCACCGTATGTTTCACAAATACATTTTCTAACTTTACAAACAGCTGACTGTCAACACTATGAGGTCGGAGCCTTTTTTTTTTTTTAAACTTTATTTCAAAAGTTCAATACAGTATATTCTTAAACATGTTTAGATTTTTCAAAAGCCGTCTATCTGCTGGCAGCATGAACAACACGAGTCTCCACTTCCCTCTCTGAGGCAGGCCTCCTGGTCCTCACTGTTGATTACAAAGTCAGCGCTGCGACTCTCCGCCCATCACAGTCCACATTCTGTAAAGAGAGCACACGGTAACACGTGTCAAATAGCTGAGTTTGTGAGAATAACAAACCAGCACCTCTTTAAAGTATTAGAACATATCATTGACTCACCTCATACTGTTGTGAGTTCTGGTCTTCACTGGCAGCTGAATGAAAGAGACAATATACAGACGTAGGCAAAATTGTTGGTACCCTTCCGTTAAAGAAAGAAAAACCCACAATGGTCACTGAAATAACTTGAAACTGACAAAAGTAATAATAAATAAAAATTTACTGAAAATTAACTAATGAAAATCAGATATTGTTTTTGAATTGTGGTTCAGCAGAATCATTTTAAAAAATAAACTAATGAAACTGGCCTGGACAAAAATGATAGTACCCTTAACTTAATATTTTGTTGCACAACCTTTTGAGGCAATCACTGCAATCAAGTGATTTCTGTAACTCTCAATGAGACTTCTGCACCTGTCGACAGGTATGTTGGCCCACTCCTCGTGAGCAAACTGCTCCAGCTGTCTCAGGTTTGAAGGGTGCCTTCTCCAGATTGCATGTTTCAGCTCCTTCCACAGATGTTCAATAGGATTTAGATCAGGGCTCACAGAAGGCCACTTCAGAACAGTCCAATGTTTTGTTCTTAGCCATTCTTGGATGTTTTTAGCTGTGTTTTGGGTCATTATCCTGTTTGAGGACCCATGACCTGCAACTGAGACCAAGCTTTCTGACACTGGGCAGCACATTTCGCTCCAGAATGCCTTGATAGTCTTGAGATTTCATTGCACCCTGCACAGATTCAAGACACCCTGTGCCAGATGCAACAAAGCAGCCCCATAACATAACCGAGCCTCCTCGATGTTTCACATTAGGTACAGTGTTCTTTTCTTTGGATGCTTCATTTTTGCGTCTGTGAACATAGAGCTGATGTGACTTGCCAAAAAGCTCCAGTTTTGTCTCATCTGTCCAAAGGACATTCTCCCAGAAGCTTTGTGGCTTGTCAATATGCATTTTGGCAAATTCCAGTCTCGCTTTTTTATGATTTGGTGTCCTCCTGGGTCGTCTTCCATTAAGTCCACTTTGGCTCAAACAGTGACGGATGGTGCGATCGGACACTGATGTACCTTGACCTTGGAGTTCACCTCTAATCTCTTTGGAAGTTGTTCTGGGCTCTTTGGTTACCATTCGTATTATCCGTCTCTTCGATTTGTCATCAATTTTCCTCTTGCGGCCGCGTCCAGGGAGGTTGGCTACAGTCCCATGGACCTTAAACTTCTGAATAATATGTGCAGCTGTAGTCACAGGAACATCAAGCTGCTTGGAGATGGTCTTATAGCCTTTACCTTTAACATGAAGGTCTATAATGTTCTTTCTGATCTCCTGAGACAACTCTCTCCTTAGCTTTCTGTGGTCCATGTTCAGTGTGGTACACACCATGATACCAAACAGCACAGTGACTACTTTTCACCCTTTAAATAGGCAGACTGACTGATTACAAGTTTGAAGATACCTGTGATGCTATTTACAGGACACACCTTAGTTTAACATGTCCCTATGGTCAAACTATTTTACATCTTTTCTAGGGGTACCATCATTTTTTGTCCAGGTCAGTTTCATTAGTTTGTTTTTTAAAATGATTCTGTTGAACCACAATTCAAAAACAATGTCTGATTTTCATTAGTTAATTTTCAGTAAATTTTTATTTATTATTACTTTTGTCAGTTTCAAGTTATTTCAGTGACCATTGTGGGTTTTTCTCTCTTTAACGGAAGGGTACCAACAACTTTGCCTACGTCTGTATGTTTAATCTTAATTTACAATCCTTTGCTGTTATTACATTTAAAGTGATTTTGTAGTTCTTCATCATACTGACACACACTAATGCAGAATATATAAAAAACAATCAACCAGAAATAAAATATCAGAACAGTACCTGTCTGCAGCTTCCTGACTTTAACAACCAGACCGATGATGACCGCTACCAGAAAGACAGTCAGGCCGCCCAGGATCATACTCGTCAGCTTTGCTGTTCCGTCACTCACTTATACAGGAAAGATCATCAATTTAGACTCTATAGAGACTTGAGATCTGGCTGAAATTAAAATGGACCAAACTGAATCCAGCTGAACTGTTTTACCTTCAAACATTTGATAATCTGCACAATGATAGAAATCTTTAGGAGAATCTTACTTTCACACTGGCTGTCCATGTCATCATGTATCTCATTGCTGCCTTTTACTGAAATTAAGATAACTTTAGTCTTTATTGAATTATGACATATTTGCATCATAATCACATTTTGTCAATGTTCAAATAGTCACTTTGTTGTCTGTTTTGTTAGAAGACAACCTACAGTATATTAAATGTATAAACATAAATGACAGAAGAATGGGTACCAAAAGAAAGACAAGACTTTAGAATGACCTTACCTTCAACATTTAAACGTATTATACTGAAAGTTGGACGGGTACTTGAGTAAAACTCACAGAAATACAGTCCTTGGTCAGATAAATCCACGTCTTTGATTTTGAGAAAGAGAGTGGAGATGTTGGAGCTCATTTCAAATTTTGAAATTTGACCTCCATCACAGTATGTAACGTTGTCATCAGCCTTGAACATAACAGAGATACAGCTGGCCTTAGTTCTGTCCACCATTCTAGACCACCATGTCAAAGATGCAACGCTGGACATGTTGGAGCACGTAAGTGTGACTTCTTTACCAGGTTGAACCTCCACAGTCTGACACTCAGAACCTGAGACAGAGATCCAGCCTGAAACAAACAACAGATTTAGTTTAAATTAAACAAAATGAACATTTCCTTTAGATAAACTGGTTTAAATTCTGGAGGGCTAAAGTTCCCAAAGTTGTAGATGCAGTTGTACTCACTAAAGCTGCAGAGAGTTAAAGCTGTTATCAAGGTGAAGGTCTTCATGGTGCGTGTGACTGAAGCTCTGCAATGTCCGCAAATGAACTGAGCTCCAGTCAGGGTGCTTTCAAAGTAAAGAGGCGGGGTGTTAAACATGGAGAATCAGTCATCTGATGAAGGAAAGATGCAAACCGTGAGTCTCTCATCAGTTGAACGTTCTCACGATATGTAAATGAAGAACCTTCTATTTTCTATGTGTTATGTACAGATGAAGACTTGAGTGGTTTACCATACAGATGCTGGTCATGTTTGTTTGTTCTATCCATGACAGCTGAATTAAGTCATTGATTTTTAGAAATATAGATATATTTAGTACCTAATAGAATAGCTGCTTACATGACGTCTGGTGGTAAATGGACTTGCATTTATATAGCGCCTCGCTCGAAGCGTTTTACACTACATTGACTGACAGCATTCACTCAGTCTTTGCCGTTCTCCATCCGTCCACCAGATGCCCTCAGACTTTCCTACCCGACTCCCACATCCACCTGCTCACCTGAGTCTCATTCTCCAATCACCCTGGAGGTATTTATACCAGCCCCCTTTTCCACCGTCAGTTGCCAGATCGTCAACGTTGCTTCGTTCCTTTGCTCTCCAGCCTCCTGAACCTCAACCCGTCTTCCTGCCTGCCAGTGGTAATCCATTTTTTATACGTTGCGTTTTTAATTCATTTCACACGTGTTGTGTTATCGCAATCAAAATACTCCGTTTTGACTATATGTACTGTATGGTTCTTCTTCTATCCTGCTCTTGAGGTGTTGAATTGTCTCAGACATATTTTTTTTTAGAAACCGTTAACAGGCCTCATGATTTTCACCTCAGTTGTGCTCCGACCACACTGTACTGCCTCTTCCTGTCAGACAAGTGATGTGTTCCTCACTCACTGCTGCCGACCTCCATCTAACCCCTCAGTATAAGAGACTCTGGACAGGCTCGTCCTCCATCAAACATTAAAAACATGTATTCTTGCAAATGAATGAATATCGGATCTTTATTGGAAAATTAAATGTTTTGGCAAGAGTGGTTCTTCCTCTCACCAACAAGCTCTACAAAAGCTCTAAAGCATATTGATATTATTACAGCATCAGCTCCAGTTATCTCCTGAGTCTTATCTGGTAGCAGCATAAATAACATTCGGCTCCGGCTGTCTTCTTTCTGCTCTCGGTTGAAATGTCACTGCTGCGTAGTTCAGTTCATCAGAGTCCACATTCTGTAAGAAAAGTATTTACAGTCTTAATGTGGTGACTTGACATGATTTTAATTCCCACAATATACTGTAGCCACACAGATACTGGATTTTTGAGGCTGAAACTCATTTTGATATTTGGCCATTATTCATTTATAAATAGATTATGGCTGTCAAAGTTAACGTCATGCAATTGTTTTTTAACGCAACTAATTTCTTTAACACATTAATGCAACTTGTGATAGATTGTTGTGAAGATACTGGTATCATATGAAACTAAAAAACCTGAGGAATCCATCAGTACCAACCATGTCATACTAGCTTGTCAGGAAGGAGTTTAAATAACGTTTACATTTTGATGAGGAAAAACTAGCATGGCCATTTTCATAGAGGTCCCTTGACCTCTGACCTCAAGATATGTGAATGTAAATGGGTTCTTAAAAAATGTTCAATAACTTGCTGTGAGGCGACAGTGGTTATTAAACAATATATAAAAGTAAAGGATAACTTTGTATTCACCTCTCTTTGCTCTGGATTCTGTTCTTCTCCATCAGCTAAGAGACAGAAAGAAAACATCTGGTCAGTTTTGCATTTTGACACAACTTGAAGAGAATTTCCAGCAGCAACTAAACCAAACAGAAACAGTACCTGAAGTCTGAAGCTTCCTGTTTTTAACAACCAGACCGATGATGACCGCTACCAGGAAGACAGTCAGACCGCCCAGGATCATACTCGTCAGCTTTGCTGTTCCGTCACTCACTTATACAGGAAAGATCATCAAGTTAGACTCTATAGAGACTTGAGATCTGGCTCAAATTAAAATGGACCAAACTGAATTCAGCTGAACTGTTTTAACCTCAAACATTTGATAATCTGCACAATGATAGAAATCTTTAGGAGAGTCTTACTTTCACACTGGCTGTCCACGTCATCATGTCTCTCATTGCTGCCTTTTTCTGAAATTAAGATAACTTTAGTCTTTATTTAATTTTGACATATTTGCATCATAATCACATTTTGTCAATGTTCAAATAGTCACTTTGTTGTCTGTTTTGTTAGAAGACGACCTACAGTATATTAAATGTATAAACATAAATGACCGAAGAATGGGTACCAAAAGAAAGACAAGACTTTAGAATGACCTTACCTTCAACTTTTAAACGTATTACACTGAAAGTTGGACGGCCACGTGAGTAAAACTCACAGAAATACTGTCCAGAGTCGGAAGAAACCACGCCTTTGATTTTGAGAAAGAGAGTGGAGATGTTTGAGCTCATTTCATATTTCAATTTTTTAACTCCATTACAGTTTTTAATGTCGTCAGCAGCGCCGTGCATAACAATGATACAGATGGCCTTGTTTTTTTTCACCAGTCTGGACCACCATGTTGGAGATTGATTGCTGGACATGTTGGAGCACGTCAGTGTGACTTCTTCACCAGACTGAACCTTCACAGTCCGAGGCTCAGAACCTAAGACAGAGATCCAGCCTGAAACACACAGCAGATTTACTCTCAATTAAACAAAATGAACATGAACGATTCCTTTAAATAAACTTTGAAATAAGTAGAAGTAGAATAGATACAGTTGTACTCACTTAAGCTGCAGAGAGTTAAAGCTGTTATCAAGGTGAAGGTCTTCATGGTGCGTGTGACTGAAGCTCTGCAATGTCCGCAACTGACCTGAGCTCCAGTCAGGGTGCTTTCAAAGTAAAGAGGCGGGGCGCTTAACATGCAGATTTTTAATTAGTTATCTGATGAAGGAAAGATGCAAACCGTGAGTTTCTCACCAGCTAAACATTCTCACGATTTGTAAGTGATGAACTTCCTATTTTCTATGTGTTATCTACAGATGAAGACTTGAGTGGTTTACCATACAGATGCCTGTCATGTTTATTAGTTCTGCACAAGCTGTTGGTATCCATGACAGCTGAATGAAGTCATTGATTTTTAGAAATATAGATATATTTAGTACCTAATAGAATAGCTGCTTACATGGTGTCCGGTGGTAAGCGTTTTACACTACATGTCAGCATTCACACACACATTCATACACTGACGGCAGAAGCTGCCATGTAAGGTGCCAACCTGCCCATCAGGATCTAATCTCAATACACACCGATGGCACAGCCTTCGGAGCAGTTTGGGGATAAGGCAGGTTCCGTGCAGCACAGTCGGTGTGAGAAAAGTAAAGTGTTTTTTGAACATTAAAGCATGTAAACATGTTCAAGACACTCCAAATACAAGTATGCACCTGAAAATAAGCATTCCAGGTCCTCTTTAAGACTCATTTCTATGAAGCTTTGTAGTCTTTGCCGTTCTCCTGCCGTCCACCAGATGTCCTCAGACTTTCCCACCTGACTCCCACATCCACCTGCTCACCTGAGTCTCATTCTCCAATCATCCTGGGATATGTAAGTTTAAAACGTTGATTTAATAAAATGTCGGTCCTGATCGTAAATGCTTTTATGTCTGAATGTACAAGTGTCACACTGCTTCAGACACCTCTTAAAGAGATGCTGCACTATGTGAAGATAAAGCAGGGGTGTGAGTTTGACGTGTGACTTGCAATAAGGGAAGTGGTGATATTTTTGAGACTTATTTACAGCTGACATGATGCTCATTTTCTATATCTACAGTTACAACATAAACCTCACTTCACTTTTAAAACAGCATGATCAATTATTGTTCTTTGGGAACATGAAGGCCTTTGTTGTGTGAGGTTATGATGCAGAGAGCTGAAGGCCCAACTTCTTGTCGTATTTACTGTAGAAAACCTAATGAATACATTGATATCAACCATGTCATAGTAGCTTGTCGTAAAGGAGGCTAAATAACGCTCCAAACTTAAACTAAATTTTGGCGAGGAAAAACTATCATGGCCATTTTCAAAGGGGTCCCTTGACCTCTGACCTCAAGATATGTGAATGAAAATGGGTTCTATGGGTACCATCGAGTCTCCCCCTGCAGAAATGCATGAAGAAATGTAAAAACAAATGTATGAATAAATATATAAAGAAAAGAATACAGAGATAGATAAGTTTGGGGAAACAAATAAGGGGTGAAATGCTAAGGGGAAATCATGCATAAATAAATAAATAATCACATAAATAAGTAAATACATTTAAAAATAATATAAAATAAATGTAAAAATATTTAATAAATACATAAATAAATAAAAGTGGAAATTAAACAGAAGAGTAAATAAATAGGCATCATGCATGCAAAAATAAAATAAAAATAATAAATAAATAAATACATAAATAAATAAATAAATAAATAAATATTCATGCAAAAATAAATGAATAAATTGAAAAATTCCTACAAATAAATAAATAAGAGTGTAAATTAAACAGAAGAGTAAATAAATAAGGGATTTATTTTAAAGGTAAATAGATAAAAAAGCAAATTAAAACTGAGATTTTTGCTACTTTTAATGGCCTATTTGTTTATTTGTCAAGTCCTTTATTTATTTATTTATTTATTTATTTATTCATTTATTTTTGATTCTGGCAGGTTCTGTGCAGCACAGCCGGTATGAGAAAGGTAAACTGAACCTATTTCTGTTTGTCTTCCTAGTCCATCTTTTATACATAGTGTTTTTAATTAATTTCACATGTATTATGATATCGCAATTAAAATACTCTGTTTGGACTATATGTACTGTATGGTTCTTCTTCTATCCTGCTCTTGAGGTGTTGAATTGTCTCACCCACATTTTATTTTTAGAAACCTTTAACACGCCTCATGATTTTCACCTCAGTTGTGCTCTGACCACACTGTACTGCCTCTTCCTGTTAAACAAGTGATGTGTTCCTCACTCACTGCTGCAGACCTCCATCTAACCCCTCAGTATAAGAGACTCTGGACAGGCTCATCCTCCATCAAACACCAAACATGTATTCTTTGACTGATAGAAAGGAAATGCTCAGAATGAAAGCTCTGCATGCATCGGATCTTTATTGCAAAATTAAATGTTTTGGCAAGAGTGGTTCTTCCTCTCACCAACAAGCTCTACAAAAGCTCCAAAGCATATTGATATTATTACAGCATCAGCTCCAGTTATCTCCTGAGTCTTATCTGGTAGCAGCATAAATAACATTCGGCTCCGGCTGTCTTCTTTTTGCTTTCGGTTGAAATGTCACTGCTGCGTAGTTCAGTTCATCAGAGTCCACATTCTGTAAGAAAAATATTTACAGTCTTAATGTGATGACTTGACATGATTTAAATTCCCAAGCGTCACTTGTGGACTGACTCAAATATTTCTCCATGCTCACCAGCTAGTTAGCTGGCTAATAAGCTGAGCTAAGCTGCTGCAGGAACGGTCCGTTGCATTCTGAGTGAAGTGACTGATTCATGACAGAATGATTGTTTCTATTGGCCCAAAGCTAACGTGGGTGGTAGAAATGGACACAGCATGCTTGTTCTATTTGAGCAAATGGTCCCCATCTTTAGATATGTACTTTTTAATGATACGGCACGATTTTATAATTGATATCAAATTTTTTTGTGGACCCCCTGACAGAGAATCACTGCTCTAAAGTAGCTCAAACATGCAATTTCTTGTTACTTATCGGCCCATATACAGTATATGCATACAACTATATACATACAAACAAATACTATATAATTTCAGGGACGAGCTAATATTAGACGATACAATGTACTGTAGTCCCGGCTGTTAAAGTAAAGGATAACTTTGTATTCACCTCTCTCTGCTCTGGATTCTGTTTTTCTTCATCAGCTAAGAGACAGAAACAAAACATCTGGTCAGTTTTGCATTTTGACACAACTTGAAGAGAATTTCCAGCAGCAACTAAACCAAACAGAAACAGTACCTGAAGTCTGAAGCTTCCTGACTTTAACAACCAGACCGATGATGACCGCTACCAGGAAGACAGTCAGACCGCCCAGGATCATACTCGTCCGCTTTGCTGTTCCGTCACTCGCTTATACAGGAAATATCATCAAGTTAGACTCTGTAGAGACTTGAGATCTGGCTCAAATTAAAATGGACCAAACTGAATTCAGCTGAACTGTTTCACCCTCAAACATTTGATAATCTGCACAATGATAGAAATCTTTAGGAGAATCTTACTTTCACACTGCCTGTCCACGTCATCATGTATCTCATTGATGAAGAGATCAGTCTCTGATTTGGCAGAATCACATCAAAATTACAAATTTCTTGCATACATGATGTTGTTTTACGAATATTCTTATTATTAACATTACCTTATTAATTATTTTGCAGTATAAGCAGGACTTAACTAAACCAAAAAACTTTAGAATGACCTTACCTTTAACATTTAAACGTATTACACTGAAAGTTGGACGGCCACTTGAGTAAAATCCACAGAAATACAGTCCAGAGTCAGATAAATCCACGTCTTTGATTTTGAGAAAGAGAGTGGAGATGTTGGAGCTCATTTCATATTTCAACTTTTGAACTCCATCACAGTATGTAACGTCGCTCTTAGCGTCGAACATAACAGTGATACAGCTGGCCTTGGTTCCGTCCACCAGTCTGGACCACCATATCATAGATTCACTGCTGGACATGTCGGAGCACGTCAGTGTGACTTCTTCACCAGACTGAACCTCCACAGTCTGAAACTCAGAACCTGAGACAGAGATCCAGCCTGAAACAAACAGCAGATTTACTCTCAATTGAACAAAATAAACATTTCCTTTAGATGATAAACTTTTAAATAAGTAGAAGTAGAGTAGAATAGATGCAGTTGTACTCACTAAAGCTGCAGAGAGTTAAAGCTGTTATCAAGGTGAAGGTCTTCATGGTGCGTGTGACTGAAGCTCTGCAGTGTCCGCAACTGACCTGAGCTCCAGTCAGGGTGCTTTCAAAGTAAAGAGGCGGGGTGTTAAACATGCAGATTTCTAATCAGTCATCTGATGAAGGGAAGACGTAAACCGTGAGTTTCTCACCAGTTTAACATTCTCACGATTTGTAAGTGAAGAACTTCCTATTTTCTGTGTTATTTACAGATGCCTGTCATGTTTGTTAGTTCTGCACAAGCTGTTGGTATCCATGACAGCTGAATTAAGTCATTGATTTTTAGAAATATAGATATATTTAGTACCTAATAGAATAGCTGCTTACATGACGTCCGGTGGTAAATGGATTTGCATTTATATAGCGCCTCGCTCGAAGCGTTTTACACTACATGTAAGCATTCACACACACATTCATACACTGACGGCAGAAGCTGTCATGCAAGGTGCCAACCTGCCCATCAGGATCTAATCTCAATACACACCGATGGCACAGCCTTCGGAGCAGTTTGGGGATAAGGCAGGTTCCGTGCAGCACAGCCGGTGTGAGAAAAGTAAAGTGTTTTTTGAACATTAAAGCATGTAAACATGTTCAAGACACTCCAAATACAAGTATGCACCTGAAAATAAGCATTCCAGGTCCTCTTTAAGACTCATTTCTATGAAGCTTTGTAGTCTTTGCCGTTCTCCTTCCGTCCACCAGATGTCCTCAGACTTTCCCACCTGACTCCCACATCCACCTGCTCACCTGAGTCTCATTCTCCAATCATCCTGGGATATGTAAGTTTAAAACGTTGATTTAATAAAATGTCGGTCCTGATCGTAAATGCTTTTATGTCTGAATGTACAAGTGTCACACTGCTTCAGACACCTCTTAAAGAGATGCTGCACTATGTGAAGATAAAGCCGGGGTGTGAGTTTGACGTGTGACTTGCAATAAGGGAAGTGGTGATATTTTTGAGACTTATTTACAGCTGACATGATGCTCATTTTCTATATCTACAGTTACAACATAAACCTCACTTCACTTTTAAAACAGCATGATCAATTATTGTTCTTTGGGAACATGAAGGCCTTTGTTGTGTGAGGTCATGATGCAGAGAGCTGAAGGCCCAACTTCTTGTCGTATTTACTGTAGAAAACCTAATGAATACATTGATATCAACCATGTCATAGTAGCTTGTCGTAAAGGAGGCTAAATAACGCTCCAAACTTAAACTAAATTTTGGCGAGGAAAAACTATCATGGCCATTTTCAAAGGGGTTCCTTGACCTCTGACCTCCAGATATGTGAATGAAAATGGGTTCTATGGGTACCCTCGAGTCTCCCCCTGCAGAAATGCATGAAGAAATGTAAAAACAAATGTATGAATAAATATATAAAGAAAAGAATACAGAGATAGATAAGTTTGGGGAAACAAATAAGGGGTGAAATGCTAAGGGGAAATCATGCATAAATAAATAAATAATCACATAAATAAGTAAATACATTTAAAAATAATATAAAATAAATGTAAAAATATTTAATAAATACATAAATAAATAAAAGTGGAAATTAAACAGAAGAGTAAATAAATAGGCATCATGCATGCAAAAATAAAATAAAAATAATAAATAAATAAATACATAAATAAATAAATAAATAAATAAATATTCATGCAAAAATAAATGAATAAATTGAAAAGTTCCTACAAATAAATAAATAAGAGTGTAAATTAAACAGAAGAGTAAATAAATAAGGGATTTATTTTAAAGGTAAATAGATAAAAAAG
Organism: Sebastes umbrosus; assembly: GCF_015220745.1. Classification (NCBI taxonomy): domain Eukaryota; kingdom Metazoa; phylum Chordata; class Actinopteri; order Perciformes; family Sebastidae; genus Sebastes; species Sebastes umbrosus. The sequence goes on from NC_051290.1 coordinate 6,331,797, forward strand.
CAAATTAAAACTGAGATTTTTGCTACTTTTAATGGCCTATTTGTTTATTTGTCAAGTCCTTTATTTATTTATTTATTTATTTATTTATTTATTCATTTATTTTTGATTCTGGCAGGTTCTGTGCAGCACAGCCGGTATGAGAAAGGTAAACTGAACCTATTTCTGTTTGTCTTCCTAGTCCATCTTTTATACATAGTGTTTTTAATTAATTTCACATGTATTATGATATCGCAATTAAAATACTCTGTTTTGACTATATGTACTGTATGGTTCTTCTTCTATCCTGCTCTTGAGGTGTTGAATTGTCTCACCCACATTTTATTTTTAGAAACCTTTAACAGTCCTCATGATTTTCACCTCAGTTGTGCTCCGACCACACTGTACTGCCTCTTCCTGTCAGACAAGTGATGTGTTCCTCACGCACTGCTGCAGACCTCCCTCTAACCCCTCAGTATAAGAGACTCTGGACAGGCTCGTCCTCCATCAAACATTAAAAACATATATTCTTTGACTCAGAGAAAGGAAATGCTCAGAATGAAAGCTCTGCATGCATCGGATCTTTATTGCAAAATGAAATGTTTTGGCAAGAGTGGTTCTTCCTCTCACCAACAAGCTCTACAAAAGCTCCAAAGCATATTGATATTATTACAGCATCAGCTCCAGTTATCTCCTGAGTCTTATCTGGTAGCAGCATAAATAACATTCGGCTCCGGCTGTCTTCTTTTTGCTTTCGGTTGAAATGTCACTGCTGCATAGTTCAGTTCATCAGAGTCCACATTCTGTAAGAAAAGTATTTACAGTCTTAATGTGGTGACTTGACATGATTTAAATTCCCAAGCGTCACTTGTGGACTGACTCAAATATTTCTCCATTCTCACCAGCTAGCTAGCTGGCTAATAAGCTGAGCTAAGCTGCTGCAGGAACGGTCCGTTGCGTTCTGAGTGAAGTGACTGATTCATGACAGAATGATTGTTTCTATTGGCCCAGAGCTAACGTGGGTGGTAGAAATGGACACAGCATGCTTGTTCTATTTGAGCAAATGGTCCCCATCTTTAGATATGTACTTTTTAATGATACGGCACGATTTTATAATTGATATCAAATTTTTTTGTGGACCCCCTGACAGAGAATCACTGCTCTAAAGTAGCTCAAACATGCAATTTCTTGTTACTTATCGGCCCATATACAGTATATGCATACAACTATATACATACAAACAAATACTATATAATTTCAGGGACAAGCTAATATTAGACGATACAATGTACTGTAGTCCCGGCTGTTAAAGTAAAGGATAACTTTGTATTCACCTCTCTTTGCTCTGGATTCTGTTTTTCTCCATCAGCTAAGAGACAGAAACAAAACATCTGGTCAGTTTTGCATATTGACACAACTTGAAGAGAATTTCCAGCAGCAACTAAACCAAACAGAAACAGTACCTGAAGTCTGAAGCTTCCTGTTTTTAACAACCAGACCGATGATGACCGCTACCAGGAAGACAGTCAGACCGCCCAGGATCATACTCGTCAGCTTTGCTGTTCCGTCACTCGCTTATACAGGAAATATCATGAAGTTAGACTCTATAGAGACTTGAGATCTGGCTCAAATTAAAATGGACTAAACTGAATCCAGCTGAACTGTTTTACCCTCAAACATTTGATAATCTGCACAATGATAGAAATCTTTAGGAGAGTCTTACTTTCACACTGGCTGTCCACGTCATCATGTGTCTCATTGCTGCCTTTTACTGAAATTAAGATAACTTTAGTCTTTATTGAATTTTGACATATTTGCATAATAATCACATTTTGTCAATGTTCAAATAATCACTTTGTTGTCTGTTTTGTTCGAAGACAACCTACAGTATATTAAATGTATAAACATAAATGACAGAAGAATGGGTACCAAAAGAAAGACAAGACTTTAGAATGACCTTACCTTCAACATTTAAACGTAGTACACTGAAAATTGGACGGCGACGTGAGTAAAACTCACAGAAATACAGTCCAGAGTCAGATGAATCCACGTCTTTGATTTTGAGAAAGAGAGTGGTGATGTTAGAGCTCATTTCAAATTTCAAATTTTGTACTCCATCACAGTATTTAACGTCACCATGAGCGTTGTACATAACAGTGATAAAGCTGGCCTTGGTTCTGTCCACCATTCTGGACCACCATGTCATAGAATCATGGCTTGACATGTTGGAGCACGTCAGTGTGACTTCTTCACCAGACTGAACCTCCACAGTCTGAAACTCAGAACCTGAGACAGAGATCCAGCCTGAAACACACAGCAGATTTACTCATAATTAAACAAAATTAACATTTCCTTTAGATAAACTTTTAAATAATTAGAAGTAGAGTAGAATAGACACAGTTGTACTCACTAAAGCTGCAGAGAGTTAAAGCTGTTATCAAGGTGAAGGTCTTCATGGTGCGTGTGACTGAAGCTCTGCAATGTCCGCAACTGAACTGAGCTCCAGTCAGGGTGCTTTCAAAGTAAAGAGGCGGGGTGTTAAACATGCAGCTTTCTAATAAGTCATCTGATGAAGGAAAGATGCAAACCGTGAGTCTCTCATCAGTTGAACGTTCTCACGATATGTAAGTGAAGAACCTTCTATTTTCTATGTGTTATGTACAGATGAAGACTTCAGTGGTTTACCATACAGATGCTGGTCATGTTTGTTTGTTCTATCCATGACAGCTGAATTAAGTCATTGGTTTTTAAAAATATAGATATATTTAGTACTAATAGAATAGCTGCTTACATGACGTCTGGTGGTAAATGGACTTGCATTTATATAGCGTCTCGCTCGAAGCGTTTTACACCACATTGACTGACAGCATTCACTCAGTCTTTGCCGTTCTCCATCCATCCACCAGATGCACTCAGACTTTCCTACCCGACTCCCACATCCACCTGCTCACCTGAGTCTCATTCTCCAATCACCCTGGAGGTATTTATACCAGTCCCCTTTTCCACCGTCAGTTGCCAGATCGTCAACGTTGCTTCGTTCCTTTGCTCTCCAGCCTCCTGAACCTCAACCCATCTTCCTGCCTTCCAGTGGTAATCCATTTTTCATTTCACACGTGTTGTGTTATCGCAATCAAAATACTCCGTTTTGACTATATGTACTGTATGGTTCTTCTTCTATCCTGCTCTTGAGGTTTTGAATTGTCTCAGACATATTTTTTTTTAGAAACCGTTAACAGGCCTCATGATTTTCACCTCAGTTGTGCTCCGACCACACTGTACTGCCTCTTCCTGTCAGACAAGTGATGTGTTCCTCACTCACTGCTGCCGACCTCCATCTAACCCCTCAGTATAAGAGACTCTGGACAGGCTCGTCTTCTATCAAACATTAAAAACATGTATTCTTGCAAATGAATGAATATCGGATCTTTATTGTAAAATTAAATGTTTTGGCAAGAGTGGTTCTTCCTCTCACCAACAAGCTCTACAAAAACTCCAAAGCATATTGATATTATTACAGCATCAGCTCCAGTTATCTCCTGAGTCTTATCTGGTAGCAGCATAAATAACATTCGACTCCGGCTGTCTTCTTTCTGCTCTCTGTTGAAATGTCACTGCTGCGTAGTTCAGCTCCACATTCTGTTAGAAAAGTATTTACAGTCTTAATGTGGTGACTTGACATGATTTTAATTCCCCACAATATACTGTAGCCACACAGATACTGGATTTTTGAGGCTGAAACTCATTTTGATATTTGGCCATTATTAATTTATAAATAGATTAGGGCTGTCACAGTTAACCTGATCATGCAAATTTGTTTTAGCGCCACTAATTTCTTTACACATTAATGCAACTTGTGATAGATTGTTGTGAAGATACTGGTATCATATGAAACTAAAAAACTTAAGGAATCCATTGGTAACCACCATGTCATACTAGCTTGTCAGGAAGGAGTTTAAATAACGCTCCAAACTTGTGCTACATTTTGATGAGAAAAAACTAGCATGGTCCTTTTCATAGAGGTCCCTTGACCTCTGACCTCAAGATATGTGAATGAAAATGGGTTTTTAAAAATGTGTGATTAATTTGCTGTGAGGCGACAGTGGTTATTAAACAATATATAAAAGTAAAGGATAACTTTGTATTCACCTCTCTTTGCTCTGGATTCTGTTCTTCTCCATCAGCTAAGAGACAGAAACAAAACATCTGGTCAGTTTTGCATTTTGACACAACTTGAAGAGAATTTCCAGCAGCAAGAAAACCAAACAGAAACAGTACCTGAAGTCTGCAGCTTCCTGACTTTAACAACCAGACCGATGATGACCGCTACCAGGAAGACAGTCAGACCGCCCAGGATCATACTCGTCAGCTTTGCTGTTCCGTCACTCACTTATACAGGAAAGATCATCAAGTTAGACTCTATAGAGACTTGAGATCTGGCTCAAATTAAAATGGACTAAACTGAATTCAGCTGAACTGTTTTACCCTCAAACATTTGATAATCTGCACAATGATAGAAATCTTTAGGAGAATCTTACTTTCACACTGGCTGCACTGGCTGTCCACGTCATCATGTGTCTCATTGCTGCCTTTTACTGAAATTAAGATAACTTTAGTCTTTATTTAATTTAGACATATTTGCATCATAATCACATTTTGTCAATGTTCAAATAGTCACTTTGTTGTCTGTTTTGTTAGAAGACAACATACAGTATATTAAATGTATAAACATAAATGACCGAAGAATGGGTACCAAAAGAAAGACAAGACTTTAGAATGACCTTACCTTCAACATTTAAACGTATTACACTGAGAGTTGGACGGCCATGTGAGAAAAACTCACAGAAATACGGTCCAGAGTCAGATGAATCCACGTCTTTGATTTTGAGAAAGAGAGTGGAGATGTTGGAGCTCATTTCAAATTTCAAATTTTGAACTCCATCACAGTATATAGCGTCACCATGAGCGTTGTACATAACAGTGATACAGCTGGCCTTGGTTCTGTCCACCATTCTGGACCACCATGTCGTAGAATCATGGCTTGACATGTTGGAGCACGTCAGTGTGACTTCTTCACCAGACTGAACCTCCACAGTCTGAAACTCAGAACCTGAGACAGAGATCCAGCCTGAAACACACAGCAGATTTACTCTCAATTAAACAAAATTAACATTTCCTTTAGATAAACTTTTAAATAAGTAGAAGTAGACCAGAATAGATGCAGTTGTACTCACTAAAGCTGCAGAGAGTTATAGCTGTTATCAAGGTGAAGGTCTTCATGGTGCGTGTGACTGAAGCTCTGCAATGTCCGCAACTGAACTGAGCTCCAGTCAGGGTGCTTTCAAAGTAAAGAGGCGGGGTGTTAAACATGCAGATTTCTAAGTTATCTGATGAAGGAGAGATGCAAACCGTGAGTTTCTCACCAGCTTAACATTCTCACGATATGTAAGTGAGGAACTTCCTATTTTCTGTGTTATTTACAGATGCTGGTCATGTTTGTTTGTTTGTTCTGCACAAGCTGTTGGTATCCATGACAGCTGAATTAGGTCATTAATTCTAAGAAATATAGATATTTTTAGTACCTAATAGAATAGCTGCTTACATGGCGTCCGGTGGTAAGCGTTTTACACTACATGTCAGCATTCACACAAACATTCATACACTGACGGCAGAAGCTGTCATGCAAGGTGCCAACCTGCCCATCAGGATCTAATCTCAATACACACCGATGGCACAGCCTTCGGAGCAGTTTGGGGATAAGGCAGGTTCCGTGCAGCACAGTCGGTGTGAGAAAAGTAACATTAAAGCATGTAAACATGTTCAAGACACTCCAAATACAAGTATGCACCTGAAAATAAGCATTCTAGGTACTCTTTAAGACTCATTTCTATGAAGCTTTGTAGTCTTTGCTGTTCTCCATCCGTCCACCAGATGCTCTCAGACTTTCCCACCTGACTCCCACATCTACCTGCTCATCTGAGTCTCATTCTCCATCACACTGGACGTATTTATAGCAGCCCCCTTTAACCCAGTCAGTTGCCAGATCGGCAATGTTGCTTCGTTCCTTTGCTCTCCAGCCTCCTGAACCTCAACCTATATCTGTCTTCCTGCCTTCCAGTGGTAATCCATTTTTTATACATTTTAATTCATTTCACATGTATTATGATATCACAATCAAAATACTCCGATTTGACTATATGTACTGTATGGTTCTTCTATCCTGCTCTTGAGGTGTTGAATTGTCTGACCCACATTTTATTTTTAGAAACCGTTAACACGCCTCATGATTTTCACCTCAGTTGTGCTCTGACCACACTGTACTGCCTCTTCCTGTCAGACAAGTGATGCGTTCCTCACTCACTGCTGCCGACCTCCATCTAACCCCTCAGTATAAGAGACTCCGGACAGGCTCGTCCTCCATCAAACACCAAACATATATTCTTTGAACTGACAGAAAGGAAATGCTCAGAATGAAAGCTCTGCATGCATCGAATCTTTATTGCAAAATGAAATGTTTTGGCAAGAGTGGTTCTTCCTCTCACCAACAAGCTCTACAAAAGCTCCAAAGCATATTGATATTATTACAGCATCAGCTCCAGTTATCTCCTGAGTCTTATCTGGTAGCAGCATAAATAACATTCGGCTCCGGCTGTCTTCTTTCTGCTCTCGGTTGAAATGTCACTGCTGCGTAGTTCAGTTCATCAGAGTCCACATTCTGTAAGAAAAGTATTTACAGTCTTAATGTGGTGACTTGACATGATTTTAATCCCCTAAATATACTGTAGCCACACAGATACTGGATTTTTGAAGCTGACACCTTTTTTGATATTTGGCCATTATTCATTTATAAATAGATTAGGGCTGTCAAAGTTAACACGATCATGCAAATTTGTTTTAACGCCACTAATTTCTTTAACACATTAATGCAACTTGTGATAGATTGTTGTGAAGATACTGGTATCATATGAAACTAGAAAACTTAAGAAATCCATTGGTAACCACCATGTCATACTATCTGGTCAGGAAGGAGTTTAAATAACGCTCCAAACTTGTGCTACATTTTGATGAGGAAAAACTAGCATGGCCATTTTCATAGAGGTCCCTTGACCTCTGACCTCAAGATATGTGAATGAAAATGGGTTCTTAAAAAATGTTCAATAACTTGCTGTGAGGCGACAGTGGTTATTAAACAATATATAAAAGTAAAGGATAACTTTGTATTCACCTCTCTTTGCTCTGGATTCTGTTCTTCTCCATCAGCTAAGAGACAGAAACAAAATATCTGGTCAGTTTTGCATTTTGACACAACTTGAAGAGAGTTTACAGCAGCAACTAAACCAAACAGAAACAGTACCTGTCTGAAGCTTCCTGACTTTAACAACCAGACCGATGATGACCATTACCAGGAAGACAGTCAGACCGCCCAGGATCATACTCGTCAGCTTTGCTGTTCCGTCACTCACTTATACAGGAAATATCATCAAGTTAGACTCTATAGAGACTTGAGATCTGGCTCAAATTAAAATGGACCAAACTGAATTCAGCTGAACTGTTTTACCCTCAAACATTTGATAATCTGCACAATGATAGAAATCTTTAGGAGAGTCTTACTTTCACACTGGCTGTCCACGTCATCAGGTGTCTCATTGCTGCCTTTTACTGAAATTAAGATAACTTTAGTCTTTATTTAATTATGACATATTTGCATCATAATCACATTTTGTCAATGTTCAAATAGTCACTTTGTTGTCTGTTTTGTTCGAAGACAACCTACAGTATATTAAATGTATAAACATAAATGACCGAAGAATGGGTACCAAAAGAAAGACAAGACATTAGAATGACCTTACCTTTAACATTCAAACGTATTACACTGAGAGTTGGACGGCCACGTGAGAAAAACTCACAGAAATACGGTCCAGAGTCAGATAAATCCACGTGTTTGATTTTGAGAAAGAGAGTGGTGATGTTGGAGCTCATTTCATATTTCAACTTTTGAACTCCATCACAGTATTTAATGTCACCATGAGCGTTGTACATAACAGTGATACAGCTGGCCTTGGTTCTGTCCACCAGTCTGGACCACCATGTCGTAGAATCATGGTTTGACATGTTGGAGCACGTCAGTGTGACTTCTTCACCAGACTGAACCTCCACAGTCTGAAACTCAGAACCTGAGACAGAGATCCAGCCTGAAACAAACAGCAGATTTAGTTTAAATTAAACAAAATTAACATTTCCTTTAGATAAACTTTTAAATAAGTAGAAGTAGACCAGAATAGATGCAGTTGTACTCACTAAAGCTGCAGAGAGTTATAGCTGTTATCAAGGTGAAGGTCTTCATGGTGCGTGTGACTGAAGCTCTGCAATGTCCGCAACTGAGCTGAGCTCCAGTCAGGGTGCTTTCAAAGTAAAGAGGCGGGGTGTTAAACATGGAGAATCAGTCATCTGATGAAGGAAAGATGCAAACCGTGAGTCTCTCATCAGTTGAACGTTCTCACGATATGTAAGTGAAGAACCTTCTATTTTCTGTGTGTTATGTACAGATGAAGACTTCAGTGGTTTACCATACAGATGCTTGTCATGTTTGTTTGTTCCATCCATGACAGCTGAATTAAGTCATTGGTTTTTAGAAATATAGATATTTTTAGTACCTAATAGAATAGCTGCTTACATGACGTCTGGTGGTAAATGGACTTGCATTTATATAGCGCCTCGCTCGAAGCGTTTTACACCACATTGACTGACAGCATTCACTCAGTCTTTGCCGTTCTCCATCCGTCCACCAGATGCACTCAGACTTTCCTACCCGACTCCCACATCCACCTACTCACCTGAGTCTCATTCTCCAATCACCCTGGAGGTATTTATACCAGCCCCCTTTTCCACCGTCAGTTGCCAGATCGTCAACGTTGCTTCGTTCCTTTGCTCTCTAGCCTCCTGAACCTCAACCCATCTTCCTGCCTTCCAGTGGTAATCCATTTTTCATTTCACACGTGTTGTGTTATCGCAATCAAAATACTCCATTTTGACTATATGTACTGTAGGGTTCTTCTTCTATCCTGCTCTTGAGGTTTTGAATTGTCTCAGACATATTTTTTTTTAGAAACCGTTAACAGGCCTCATGATTTTCACCTCAGTTGTGCTCCGACCACACTGTACTGCCTCTTCCTGTCAGACAAGTGATGTGTTCCTCACTCACTGCTGCAGACCTCCCTCTAACCCCTCAGTATAAGAGACTCTGGACAGGCTCGTCTTCTATCAAACATTAAAAACATGTATTCTTGCAAATGAATGAATATCGGATCTTTATTGTAAAATTAAATGTTTTGGCAAGAGTGGTTCTTCCTCTCACCAACAAGCTCTACAAAAGCTCTAAAGCATATTGATATTATTACAGCATCAGCTCCAGTTATCTCCTGAGTCTTATCTGGTAGCAGCATAAATAACATTCGGCTCCGGCTGTCTTCTTTCTGCTCTCTGTTGAAATGTCACTGCTGCGTAGTTCAGTTCATCAGAGTCCACATTCTGTAAGAAAAGTATTTACAGTCTTAATGTGGTGACTTGACATGATTTAAATTCCCACAATATACTGTAGCCCAACAGATACTGGACTTTTGAGGCTGAAACTCATTTTGATCTTTAGCTGAGAAGCTTTTTGTGTTCTATAATAATATTAATTCATAAATATAGTAGATACGATTAATAAAGATTGTTAATAAGACTCCCTTATAGGATGGTGACGAAGATATTTATAAAGCGTGACATTTTAAAGTTGTTGGTGCTCTCTAATGGACAAACTATAAAAAGGAGAGTTTCTAAAGCAGGGGTTCTCAAACGTTTTGGGGCCAGAGGCCCCTTAAAGGGAAGGAAATATTCCAAGGACTCCTCATAATCGTAACATAGATTATGCATACTTCAGATCAGTTTAATAGTTATAAACAGAAACACATTTCAATGTGAATCATGTTAACATCACTTTGTTACACGGCTGTGTTGAATACTCCATTCTGATTGGTCAATCACGGCGTTCTGCGTTCTGTTATTTCTTTAACAGACCGTTGCTATGTATAACAGACCGTTGCTATGTATAACAGACCGTTGCTATGTATAGCAGACCGTTGCTATGTATAAAAGACTGTTGCTATGTATAGCAGACCGTTGATATGTATAGCAGACCGTTGCTATGTATAACAGACCGTTGCTATGTATAACAGGCTGTTGCTATGTATGACAGGCCGTTGCTATGTATAGCAGACCGTTGCTATGTATAAAAGACTGTTGCTATGTATAGCAGACCGTTGATATGTATAGCAGACTGTTGCTATGTATAAAAGACCGTTGCTATGTATAGCAGACCGTTGCTATGTATAAAAGTCTGTTGCTATGTATAGCAGGCCGTTGCTTTGTATAGCAGGCCGTTGCTATGTATAGCAGACCGTTGCTATGTATAAAAGACTGTTGCTATGTATAGCAGACCGTTGCTATGTATAAAAGACCGTTGCTATGTATAGCAGGCCGTTGATATGTATAGCAGGCCGTTGCTATGTATAGCAGGCCGTTGCTATGTATAGCAGGCCGTTGCTATGTATAGCAGACCGTTGCTATGTATAGCAGACTGTTGCTATGTATAACAGACCGTTGCTATGTATAAAAGACCGTTGCTATGTATAGCAGGCCGTTGATATGTATAACAGGCCGTTGCTATGTATAGCAGGCCGTTGCTATGTATAGCAGGCCGTTGCTATGTATAGCAGACCGTTGCTATGTATAGCAGACTGTTGCTATGTATCGCAGACCGTTGCTATGTATAGCAGACCGTTGCTATGTATAGCAGTTCTGATGTCGGACTCTGTTGGACCGTTTTTATGTCAACTTATTGATTTCTTCAGTAAGTAGCCGTGTAATAAGCGTGATAATGTACAGCTAGCGGGCCATTGTTGTGAAAGAATCCCCTTCAGGGCGATGAGTGACCACCGGCATCACCCTGTCGGGGTTTCTTTCACAACAATGACCGGCTCGCTGTACATTATCCCTTATTTGTTTTGCCCTGATATTCTGGGTGCTTTGTAACCAGCTTTAGATTGGCTTCATAGCTTCATAGCTTAGCTTCATGGCTTTGTTGGCTGAAGACACATGACGCATTTTGGTCTCCCGTCGCCGTCGATAGATAGAACTGTCGTCATATTTACTCAATTTAGCTAGTCTGGGTTTAGCGTCGCTGACGATGTGGACTGACTCAACTAACTAAGCTAAGCAGCATAACCGGTCCGTTGCACCACCACCTCTTTAAAGTATTAAAACGTATCATTGACTCACCTCATACTGTTGTGAGTTCTGGTCTTCACTGGCAGCTGAATGAAAGAGACCATATGTTTAATCCTGATTTACAATCCTTTGTTGCTATTTTGTAGTTCTTCATCATTCTGACACACACTAATGCAGAATATATAGAAACAATCAACCAGAAATAAGATGTCCAGCAGCTCTCATGAAGTACCTGTCTGAAGCGTCCTGACTTTAACAGCCAGTCCGATGATGACCGCTACCAGGAAAACAGTCAGACCGCCCAGGATCATGCTCATCAGCTTCGTTATTCCATCCCATTCTTTTACAGGAAAGATTGTTAAATGAGACTCTGTACATTTAATCTGTAGTTGCTTGAGATCTGATTAATATTTAAATGGACCAATGTAAATTTAAGTTGATAGTATTCCATCTAAAGGCCACATCGATCAAAAGACGGACCAAACTTTACAACGATCTTACCTTGAACTTCTAAATATGTTGCATCATGAATAATCGGATTTCCCGTGATGTAAAATCCGCAGAAATACAGTCCAGAGTCAGATGAATTCACGTATTTGATTTTGAGAAAAACAGTAGAGATGTTGGAGCTCATTTCAAATTTTCTATTTTGAAACTCATCGAACAATTCATAATTAAAAGGCTCGAACATAAAGGAGATAGCGAGGGGCTGGGATCTCTTGACCACTCTGAACCAGATTATCTGAGCTTTAGAACTTGAAAAGTTGGAGCACTTCAGTGTGACTTCTTCACCAGACTGAGCCTCCGCAGTCTGAAACTCAGAACCTGAGACAGAGATCCAGCCTGAAACACACAGCAGATTAACTCTCAATAAAACAAAATGAACATTTCCTTTAAAAAAACTAGTTTCAATTCTGGTGGGTTAAAGTTTCCAAAGTTGTAGATACAGTTGTACTCACTAAAGCTGCGGAGAGTTAAAGCTGTTATCAAGGTGAAGGTCTTCATGGTGCGTGTGACTGAAGCTCTGCAATGTCCGCAACTGACCTGAGCTCCAGTCAGGGTGCTTTCAAAGTAAAGAGGCAGATTTCTAATCAGTCATCTGATGAAGGAAAGATGCAAACCGTCAGTTTCTCACCAGCTGAACATTCTCACGATATGTAAGTGAGGAACTTCCTATTTTCTATGTGTTATTTACAGACGCAGACTTGGGTGGTTTACTATACAGGTGCTGGCCATGTTTGTGTGGTATCCATGACAGCTGAATTAAAGGTTCTGTATACGATATCTAGATCATTAATAAAACAGAAAACAACTATATAAAGATATAGAGGAATAATGTCTACCTGAGCAGAGAATGAAGTCGCTCTCCCTCTGTGTTTGTGTTGTAATCCCAGTTTCTCCATGCTTTGTTGACATGGCCGTGCCGACCGTGCGTGCATGTTCTGCAATATCCGCAACTGAACTGAGCTCCAGTCAGGGTGCTTTCAAAGTAAAGAGGCGGGGTGTTAAACATGCAGATTTCTAATCAGTCATCTGATGAAGGAAAGATGCAAACCGTGAGTCTCTCACCAGTCGAACGTTCTCACGATATGTAAGTGAAGAACCTTCTATTTTCGATGTGTTATCAGATGCAGACTTGTGTGGTTTACCATAAGCTGGTCATGTTTGTTTCTTCTATCCATGACAGCTGAATTAAAGGTCCTCTATATGATATCCAGAGCATTAATATAGCAGCAAACAACTATCTAAAGATAAAGAGGAGTAATGTCTACCTGAGCAGAGAATGAAGTCACCCAATTACAGGTAAACACTGTTAGCTCTGTCAGCACTGTTGCTGTTATTTTAGATGTTAGTGCTGGTAGCACATTTAGCCAGTAGCCGTCGTCATGTTGAGAGCTGTATTGAGGAAATAAAAATGCTCACATTGTGTCACATTAAGCACCTTTAAGTAATAAATATAAATAAATAAATATATATATAGGTATATTTGTATTTATCAATACTGCAAATAACAGTTAACACACTGTTATACCAACCCAATATAACCAGGCTGTGATGCCAAATTGACTTTTTCATTTTAATTTTGTTGGTTATTTATATATATTTTTTGGCCCGCCACCACCTCCCCTCTTCAGAGGACTACATTTACTTTGTTTTTATTCTTTTTCAAATTAGTAGTCAATGAAGGAAACAGAACACAGACATCTTAAACTTTATTTGTAGAGAGTTTTGACCAAACAGGCCTCATGATTTTCACTTCCCGTCTATTCCTGTATGACAAGTGCTGTATACCTCACCTCCTCCACTGCTGCAGACCTCCATCTAACCCTCAGTCATCAATGTCCTCATGGCTGCTCCTCCATCAAACACCAATCAAGACTAACTTTGACAGGAAAGACTCAGAAACTGCTCACTTACCCAGGCCATGTCCTCTCCTCTCCTCTCCCCAGACCTGCCATCCTCAGACCATCCACTAGATGTCCTCACACTCTCTTGCCAGTCCTGGTCACCTGACATCCCATCCCACCTACACACCTGTTCCCACTTTCCTCATCACACCTGCAGTTCATGACCGGACCTTTTCCACTCACTGTTTGCCAGATCGTCCTAGTTGCAACGTGCTTCTCGTCTGTGTTTTCTAGTGTCTGCCTCGTTGGATTTGTTTGGAATGGCTTTCTGGTTTTGACCTTTTCCTGCCTCAGGACTCCTTTTATTATGTACCGAAAATGAACATCCATGGCCTCCACTATTTCTGACAACGTCAACAAACACGTCACAGCTCGTGAACTCTGAGTTTTCAGAAACTTTCCACTTACGAGGTCGTGAATACGAAATGAGGGGGCATTCATATGGACTCATCTCGTAAACACAGTAAACACGGTAAACACGGTAAACACGGTAAACACGGTAAACACGACTCCATTTGAAGGCACCATATGTTTCACAAATACATTTTCTAACTTTCCAAACAGCTGACTGCAACACTATGATGTCGGAGCCTTTTTTTTTTTTTTTAATACTTTATTTCAAAAGTTCAATACAGTATATTCTTAAACATGTTTAGATTATTCAGAAGCCGTCTATCTGCTGGCAGCGTAAACAACACGAGTCTCCACTTCCCTCTCTGAGGCAGGCCTCCTGTTCCTCACTGTTGAGTACAAAGTCAGCGCTGCGACTCTCAGCTCATCACAGTCCACATTCTGTAAAGAGAGCACACGGTAACACGTGTCAAATAGCTGAGTTCGTGAGAAAAACAAACCACCACCTCTTTAAAGTATTAAAACATATCATTGACTCACCTCATACTGTTGTGAGTTCTGGTCTTCACTGGCAGCTGAATGAAAGAGACAATATGTTTAATCTTAATTTACAATCCTTTGCTGTTATTACACGATTTTGTAGTTCTTCATCATACTGACACACATTAATGCAGAATATATAAAAACAATCAACCAGAAATGAGATTTCCAGCAGCTCTCATGAAGTACCTGTCTGCAGCTTCCTGTTTTTAACAACCAGACCGATGATGACCGCTACCAGGAAACCAGTCAGACCGCCCAGGATCACACTCATCAGCTTTCCTGTTATGTCACTCCCTAATACAGGAAAGATCATCAAGTTAGACTCTATTTTTTCTATAGAGACTTGAGATCTGGCTCAAATTAAAATGGACCAAACTGAAATCAGCTGAACTGTTTTATGCTCAAACATTTGATAATCTGCACAATGATAGAAATCTTTAGGAGAATCTTACTTTCACACTGGCTGCACTGGCTGTCCACGTCTTCATGTGTCTCATTGCTGCCTTTTCCTGAAATTAAGATAACTTTAGTCTTTATTTAAAGGGACTATTTGTAACTTTTCAAGCGTATAAATGTAGCGGGTCGGCACACATGCGCGTTCGCATATGCGCGCTCGCGTGTGGCTGGAGCCTCGTCTCCGCTGCCTGCTCTCCTTCACTCGGACAGCGCGCGTCCTCGTTGTCTTGCTCCACCTCTAGACGTGAACGCGCGCTCACTCCACACTGCAGAAGAGTTAGTTTAGCTCTGAGAATATCTAGTGAATGCACAGTGGACGTTTGTGCAGAAATAACTGCTGCAGCTCCTCCAGACCAACAGAGGTTTCCCGTGTCTTGTGAAGTGACGGAGCTCTACAGAGATTTACGTTGTCTTCTCGTTACCGGTGTCTCCTCTACTCTCTCCGGCTACGGGCGGAGAGAGCAGGGAGACACGCTGCAGAGCCCCGCTGCTTCAGCCTGCACTTAGGCAGGAAAAGCCAACACTAGGATCAGCATTGATTCATGGAGAGACCTTCGTCTGGTCAGCTAACATTACTGCCAAGCAGCTGAAATATAGAGTGATATTGTGATTTTAACTGACGTGTGTCGCATCACTGTTTAGAGCGATGCTCGTTCAGGTATATTTAGAGCGAGCAAGCGCGAGCCCGACGCTGACTTTTGTTGATTTCACGGCCACAGGTGTCGCAGTTAAGAAGCATTTCTGAAAGTTACAAATAGTCCCTTTAATTTAGACATATTTGCATCATAATCACATTTTGTCAATGTTCAAATAGTCACTTTGTTGTCTGTTTTGTTAGAAGACAACATACAGTATATTAAATGTATAAACAGAAATGACTGAAGAATGGGTACCAAAAGAAAGACAAGACTTTAGAATGACCTTACCTTCAAAATTTATCGTATTACACTGAAAGTTGGACGGGTACTTGAGTAAAACTCACAGAAATACAGTCCAGAGTCCGATAAATCCACGTCTTTGATTTTGAGAGAGACAGTGGAGATGTTGGAAATCATTTCAAATTTTGAAATTTGACCTTGATCACAGTGTGAACCGCCGCTATTAGCATTGAACATAATAGAGATACAGCTGGCCTTGGTTCTGTCCACCATTCTGGACCACCATATCATAGAATCAATGCTGGACATGTTGGAGCACGTCAGTGTGACATTTTCACCAGACTGAACCTCAACAGTCTGAGACTCAGAAACTGATACAGAGATCCAGCCTGAAACAAACAACAGATTTACTCTCAATTAAACAAAATGAACATTTCCTTTAAATAAACTTTTAAATAAGTAGAAGTAGAGTAGAATAGACACAGTTGTACTCACTAAAGCTGCAGAGAGTTAAAGCTGTTATCAAGGTGAAGGTCTTCATGGTGCGTGTGACTGAAGCTCTGCAATGTCCGCAACTGAACTGAGCTCCAGTCAGGGTGCTTTCAAAGTAAAGAGGCGGGGTGTTAAACATGGAGAATCAGTCATCTGATGAAGGAAAGATGCAAACCGTGAGTCTCTCATCAGTTGAACGTTCTCACGATATGTAAGTGAAGAACCTTCTATTTTCTATGTGTTATGTACAGATGAAGACTTCAGTGGTTTACCATACAGATGCTGGTCATGTTTGTTTGTTCTATCCATGACAGCTGAATTAAGTCATTGGTTTTTAAAAATATAGATATTTTTAGTACCTAATAGAATAGCTGCTTACATGACGTCCGGTGGTAAATGGACTTGCATTTATACAGCGCCTCGCTCAAAGCGTTTTACACCACATTGACTGACAGCATTCACTCAGTCTTTGCCGTTCTCCATCTGTCCACCAGATGCACTCAGACTTTCCCACCCGACTCCTACATCCACCTGCTCACCTGAGTCTCATTCTCCAATCACCCTGGAGGTATTTATACCAGCCCCCTTTTCCCCAGTCAGTTGCCAGATCGTCAACATTGCT
This sequence comes from Sebastes umbrosus, assembly GCF_015220745.1. Classification (NCBI taxonomy): domain Eukaryota; kingdom Metazoa; phylum Chordata; class Actinopteri; order Perciformes; family Sebastidae; genus Sebastes; species Sebastes umbrosus. Next base: position 6,348,788 of record NC_051290.1, read on the forward strand.
TCGTTCCTTTGCTCTCCAGCCTCCTGAACCTCAACCCATCTTCCTACCTGCCAGTGGTAACCCATTTTTTATACGTTGCGTTTTTAATTCATTTCACACGTGTTGTGTTATCGCAATCAAAATACTCCGTTTTGACTATATGTACTGTATGGTTCTTCTTCTATCCTGCTCTTGAGGTTTTGAATTGTCTCAGACATAGTTTTTTTTAGAAACCGTTAACACGCCTCATGACTTTCACCTCAGTTGTGCTCCGACCACACTGTACTGCCTCTTCCTGTCAAACAAGTGATGTGTTCCTCACTCACTGCTGCAGACCTCCATCTAACCCCTCAGTATAAGAGACTCTGGACAGGCTCGTCCTCCATCAAACACCAAACATGTATTCTTTGAACTGATAGAAAGGAAATACTCAGAATGAAAGCTCTGCATGCATCGGATCTTTATTGCAAAATGAAATGTTTTGGCAAGAGTGGTTCTTCCTCTCACCAACAAGCTATACAAAAGCTCCAAAGCATATTGATATTATTACAGCATCAGCTCCAGTTATCTCCTGAGTCTTATCTGGTAGCAGCATAAATAACATTCGGCTACGGCTGTCTTCTTTTTGCTCTCGGTTGAAATGTCACTGCTGCGTAGTTCAGCTCCACATTCTGTAAGAAAAGTATTTACAGTCTTAATGTGGTGACTTGACATGATTTTAATTCCCACAATATACTGTAGCACCAGAGATACTGTATTTTTGAGGCTGAAACTCATTTTGATCTTTAGCTGAGAAGCTTTTTGTGTTCTATAATAATATTAATTCATAAATATAGTAGATACGATTAACAAAGATTGTTAATAAGACTCCCTTATAGGATGGTGACGAAGATATTTATAAAGCGGGACATTTTAAAGTTGTTGGTGCTCACTAATGGACAAATGATAAAAAGGAGAGTTTCTAAAGCAGGGGTTCTCAAACGTTTTGGGGCCAGAGGCCCCTTAAAGGGGAGGAAATATTCCAAGGACTCCTCATAATCGTAACACCGATTATGCATACTTCAGATCAGTTTGATAGTGATAAACAGAAACACATTTCAATGTGAATCATGTTAACATCACTTTGTTACACGGCTGTGTTGAATACTCGATTCTGATTGGTCAATCACGGCGTTCTGTTATTTCTTTATAACAGACCGTTGCTATGTATAACAGACCATTGCTATGTATAGCAGACCGTTGCTATGTATCGCAGACCGTTGCTATGTATAACAGACCGTTGCTATGGGCGCAGTTCTGATGTCGGACTCTGTTGGACCATTTTTGTGTCAAATTATTGATTTCTTCAGTAAGTAGCCGTGTAATAAGCGTAATAATGTACAGCTAGCGGGCCATTGTTGTGAAAGAATCCCCTTCAGGGCGATGAGTGACCACCGGCATCACCCTGTCGGGGTTTCTTTCACAACAATGACCGGCTCGCTGTACATTATCCCTTATTTGTTTTGCCCTGATATTCTGGGTGCTTTGTAACCGGCTTTAACTTGGCTTCATAGCGTCATAGCTTAGCTTCATGGCTTTGTTCGCTGAAGACACATGACGCATTTTGGTCTCCCGTCGCCGTCGATAGATAGAACTGTCGTCATATTTACTCAATTTAGCTAGTCTGGGTTTAGCGTCGCTGACGATGTGGACTGACTCAACTAACTAAGCTAAGCAGCATAACCGGTCCGTTGCACCACCACCTCTTTAAAGTATTAAAACGTATCATTGACTCACCTCATACTGTTGTGAGTTCTGGTCTTCACTGGCAGCTGAATGAAAGAGACAATATGTTTAATCCTGATTTACAATCCTTTGCTGCTATTTTGTAGTTCTTCATCATTCTGACACACACTAATGCAGAATATATAGAAACAATCAACCAGAAATAAGATATCCAGCAGCTCTCATGAAGTACCTGTCTGAAGCGTCCTGACTTTAACAGCCAGTCCGATGATGACCGCTACCAGGAAAACAGTCAGACCGCCCAGGATCATACTCATCAGCTTTGTTATTCCATCCCATTCTTCTACAGGAAAGATTGTTAAATGAGACTCTGTACATTTAATCTGTAGTTGCTTGAGATCTGATTAATATTTAAATGGACCAATGTAAATTTAAGTTGATAGTATTCCATCTAAAGGCCACATCGATCAAAAGACGGACCAAACTTTACAACGATCTTACCTTGAACTTCTAAATATGTTGCATCATGAATAATCGGATTTCCCGTGATGTAAAATCCGCAGAAATACAGTCCAGAGTCAGATGAATTCACGTGTTTGATTTTGAGAAAAACAGTAGAGATGTTGGAGCTCATTTCAAATTTTCTATTTTGAAACTCATCGAACAATTTATAATTAAAAGGCTCCAACATAAAGGAGATAGCGCGGGGCTGGGATCTCTTGACCACTCTGAACCAGATTATCTGAGCTTTAGCACTTGAAAAGTTGGAGCACTTAAGTGTGACTTCTTCACCAGACTGAGCCTCCACAGTCTGAAACTCAGAACCTGAGACAGAGATCCAGCCTGAAACAAACAGCAGATTTACTCTCAATTAGACAAAATGAACATTTCCTTTAGATAAACTAGTTTCAATTCTGGAGGGTTAAAGTTTCCAAAGTTATAGATGCAGTTGTACTCACTAAAGCTGCAGAGAGTTAAAGCTGTTATCAAGGTGCAGGTCTTCATGGTGCGTGTGACTGAAGCTCTGCAATGTCCGCAACTGAACTGAGCTCCAGTCAGGGTGCTTTCAAAGTAAAGAGGCGGGGCGCTTAACATGCAGATTTCTAATAAGTCATCTGATGAAGGAAATATGCAAACCGTGAGTCTCTCATCAGTTGAACGTTCTCACGATATGTAAGTGAAGAACCTTCTATTTTCTATGTGTTATGTACAGATGAAGACTTCAGTGGTTTACCATACAGATGCTGGTCATGTTTGTTTGTTCCATCCATGACAGCTGAATGAAGTCATTGGTTTTTAAAAATATAGATATATTTAGTACCTAATAGAATAGCTGCTTACATGACGTCTGGTGGTAAATGGACCTGCATTTATATAGCGCCTCGCTCGAAGCGTTTTACACTACATTGACTGACAGCATTCACTCACTCTTTGCCGTTCTCCATCCGTCCACCAGATGCACTCAGACTTTCCTACCCGACTCCCACATCCACCTGCTCACCTGAGTCTCATTCTCCAATCACCCTGGAGGTATTTATACCAGCCCCCTTTTCCACAGTCAGTTGCCAGATCGTCAACGTTGCTTCGTTCCTTTTTTCTCTCCAGCCTCCTGAACCTCAACCCGTCTTCCTGCCTGCCAGTGGTAATCCATTTTTAATACGTTGCATTTTTAATTAATTTCACACGTGTTGTGTTATCGCAATCAAAATACTCTGTTTTGACTATATGTACTGTATGGTTCTTCTTCTATCCTGCTCTTGTGGTTTTGAATTGTATCAGACATATTTTATTTTTAGAAACCGTTAACACGCCTCATGATTTTCACCTCAGTTGTGCTCTGACCACACTGTACTGCCTCTTCCTGTCAGACAAGTGATGCGTTCCTCACTCACTGCTGCCGACCTCCCTCTAACCCCTCAGTATAAGAGACTCTGGACAGGCTCGTCTTCTATCAAACATTAAAAACATGTATTCTTGCAAATGAATGAATATTGGATCTTTATTGTAAAATGAAATGTTTTGGCAAGAGTGGTTCTTCCTCTCACCAACAAGCTCTACAAAAGCTCCAAAGCATATTGATATTATTACAGCATCAGCTCCAGTTATCTCCTGAGTCTTATCTGGTAGCAGCATAAATAACATTCGGCTCCGGCTGTCTTCTTTTTGCTCTCGGTTGAAATGTCACTGCTGCGTAGTTCAGCTCCACATTCTGTAAGAAAAGTATTTACAGTCTTAATGTGGTGACTTGACATGATTTTAATTCCCACAATATACTATAACCCCACAGATACTGGATTTTTGAAGCTGATACCTTTTTTGATATTTGGCCATTATTCATTTATAAATAGATTAGGGCTGTCAAAGTTAACACGATCATGCAAATTTGTTTTAACGCCACTAATTTCTTTAACACATTAATGCAACTTGTGATAGATTATTGTGAAGATACTGGTATCATATGAAACTAAAAAACTTAAGGAATTCATTGGTAACCACCATGTCATACTAGCTTGTTAGGAAGGAGTTTAAATAACGCTCCAAACTTGTGCTAAATTTTGTCGAGGAAAAACTAGCATGGTCATTTTCATAGAGGTCCCTTGACCTCTGACCTCAAGATATGTGAATGAAAATGTTTTTTTTAAAATTGTGCGATTAATTTGCTGTGAGGCGACAGTGCTTAAACAATATATAAAAGTAAAGGATAACTTTGTATTCACCTCTCTTTGCTCTGGATTCTGTTCTTCTCCATCAGCTAAGAGACAGAAACAAAACATCTGGTCAGTTTTACATTTTGACACAACTTGAAGAGAGTTTACAGCAGCAACTAAACCAAACAGAAACAGTACCTGAAGTCTGAAGCTTCCTGACTTTAACAACCAGACCGATGATGACCGCTACCAGGAAGACAGTCAGACTGCCCAGGATCATACTCGTCAGCTTTGCTGTTCTGTCACTCACTTATACAGGAAAGATCATCAAGTTAGACTCTATAGAGACTTGATACCTGGCTCAAATTAAAATGGACCAAACTGAATTCAGCTGAACTGTTTTACCCTCAAACATTTGATAATTTGTACAATGATAGAAATCTTTAGGAGAATCTTACTTTCACACTGGCTGCACTGGCTGCCCACGTCATCATGTATCTCATTGCGGCCTTTTCCTGAAATTAAGATAACTTTAGTCTTTATTTAATTTTGACATATTTGCATCATAATCACATTTTGTCAATGTTCAAATAGTCACTTTGTTGTCTGTTTTGTTAGAAGGCAACCTACACTATATTAAATGTATAAACATAAATGACAGAAGAATGGGTACCAAAAGAAAGACAAGACTTTAGAATGACCTTACCTTTAACATTCAAACGTATTACACTGAGAGTTGGACGGGTACTTGAGTAAAACTCACAGAAATACAGTCCTTGGTCAGATAAATCCACGTCTTTGATTTTGAGAAAGAGAGTGGAGGTGTTGGAGGTCATTTCAAATTTTGAAATTTGACCTCCATCCCAGTATATAACGTTGCCATGAGCGTTGTACATAAAAGTGATACAGCTGGCCTTGGTTCTGTCCACCATTCTGGACCACCATGTCAAAGATGCAACGCTGGACATGTTGGAGCACGTCAGTGTGACTTCTTCACCTGGCTGAGCCTCCACAGTCTGAAACTCAGAACCTGAGACAGAGATCCAGCCTGAAACAAACAACAGATTTACTCTCAATTAAACAAAATTAACATTTCCTTAAGATAAACTTTTAAATAAGTAGAAGTAGAGTAGAATAGATGCAGTTGTACTCACTAAAGCTGCAGAGAGTTAAAGCTGTTATCAAGGTGAAGGTCTTCATGGTGCGTGTGACTGAAGCTCTGCAATGTCCGCAACTGACCTGAGCTCCAGTCAGGGTGCTTTCAAAGTAAAGAGGCGGGGCGCTTAACATGCAGATTTCTAATAAGTCATCTGATGAAGAAAAGGCGTAAACCACCAGTTTCTCACCAGTTTAACATTCTCACGATTTGTAAGTGAGGAACTTCCTATTTTCTATGTGTTATCTACAGATGCAGACTTGAGTGGATTACCATAAAGAGGCTGGTCATGTTTGTTTGTTTTATACATGACAGCTGAATTAAAGATTCTCTATACGATATCTAGATCGTTAATAAAGCCGCAAACAACTACATAAAGATATAGAGCAGTAATGTCTACCTGAGCAGAGAATGAAGTCACTCTCCCTCTGTGTTTGTGTTGTAATCCCAGTTTCTCCGTGCTTTGTTGACATGGCCGGGCCGACCGTGCGTGCATGTTAGTGCATGTGAGCGTGCCCCACTTTCTAGCTCACGGCCGCCGCCCTGCACTGCTCTCATACTGCGGTTACAGCTTATAATGCCCAATCTCTTCCTCAGTTTTACTCACTAAAGCTGCAGAGAGTTAAAGCTGTTATCAAGGTGAAGGTCTTCACGGTGCGTGTGACTGAAGCTCTGCAATTTCGGCAACTGAACTGAGCTCCAGTCAGGGTGCTTTCAAAGTAAAGAGGCGGGGTGTTAAACATGCAGATTTCTAATCAGTCATCTGATGAAGGAAAGATGCAAACCGTGAGTCTCTCACCAGTTTAACATTCTCACGATTTGTAAGTGAGGAACTTCCTATTTTCTATGTGTTATCTACAGATTCAGACTTGAGTGGTTTACCATACAGATGCTGGTCAAGTTTGTGTGGTATCCATGACAGCTGAATTAAAGAAACTGTATAAATATCTAGATCATTAATAAAGCCGCAATCAACTACATAGAGATATAGAGCAGTAATGTCCACCTGAGCAGAGAATGAAGTCGCTCTCCCTCTGTGTTTGTGTTGTAATCCAAGTTTCCCCGTGCTTTGTTGACATGGCCGGGCTGACCGTGCGTGCATGTTAGTGCATGTGAGCTTGAATGCACCAAAATGGAAGAACACAAGCTGTAACAACTGAGATCAACTAATTTTTGTTTATTTATTTCTAATGTTTAGATTTTTCATTACAATTCTGCAAATATATTTACAATATAAAAATAAAATAAATAATGCTAGAAATAAAATGTACGGAAAAGAAAAGATGAATAAAAACATATTTTGAGTTTTAAGTTATCAATCATAGTCAAAAATGTATTAAAATCAGTATCTTTAAAAATATAAAAGGAGGGTATTCTTTAAAGCCATATCATTTTATGTATATAATATTTTGCTAAGATAATAATCAAATTAATTATGTAGGGAATAAGGGGGTAACAATGTGGGAACTTAAATTAATTTAAACTACTGGACAGCTACAGAATATTCTGTTATTACAGAGTACATGATTACAGTATGAGTGATGTTCATTGTTGTTATGGAGTACAGGAAGTAGAACAGGTATTTTATAATGAGTTAGTTGTAGAAGACGATGGATGTGATGTCTTGTCACAGTGTGACTGTCATCAACAAGTAAAGGACACAAATAATACAGTTATTAGAATTAAGAGTCTATAAAAAATAGAAAACTATGAAATTTTTTTTAAACACATTTGTTTTTTATTCAGACATTTAGCAAAGCTGCACACACATGCATGATATAATATCACATCAAATTAACACTGATGCATTTTATGTTTTTATGACAGCACACAATTTGTTCAATGCTCGATTTCAGATTTTATTCCCACAAAGCTTTGAACACAAAGAACACAGCAGCAGATTAATATGATAAAAGCCGTCTATCTGCTGGCAGCATAAACAACACGAGTCTCCACTTCCCTCTCTGAGGTAGGCCTCCTATTCCTCACTGTTGAATACAAACTCAGCTCTGCGTCTCTCAGCTCATCACAGTCCACATTCTGTAAAGAGAGCACACGGTAACACGTGTCAAAAAGCTGAGTTTGTGAGAATAACAAACCACCACCTCTTTAAAGTATTAAAACATATCATTGACTCACCTCATACTGTTGTGAGTTCTGGTCTTCACTGGCAGCTGAATGAAAGAGACAATATATGTTTCATCTTAATTTACAATCCTTTGCTGTGATTTTGTAGTTCTTCATCATACTGACACACACTAATGCAGAATATATAAAAAACAATCAACCAGAAATAAAATATCAGAACAGTACCTGTCTGCAGCTTCCTGACTTTAACAACCAGACCGATGATGACCGCTACCAGGAAACCAGTCAGGCCGCCCAGGATCATACTCGTCAGCTTTGCTGTTCCGTCACTCACTTATACAGGAAAGATCATCAAGTTAGACTCTATAGAGACTTGAGATCTGGCTCAAATTAAAATAGACCAAACTGAATTTAGCTGAACTGTTTCACCTTCAAACATTTGATAATCTGCACAATGATAGAAATCTTTAGGAGAATCTTACTTTCACACTGTCTGTCCACGTCATCATGTGTCTCATCAGTCTCTGATTTGGCAGAATCACATCAAAATTACAAATTTCTTGCATACATGATGTTGTTTTACGAAAATTCTTATTCAAAACATTACCGTATTAATTATTTTGCAGTATGAGCAGGACTTAACCAAACCAAAAGACACAAAATACTTTAGAATGACCTTACCTTTAACATTTAATGTATGTATTTCACTGAAAGTTATACGGCCACTTGAGTAAAATCCACAGAAATACAGTCCATGGTCAGATAATTTCACGTATTTGATTTTGAGAAGGAGAGTGGAGATGTTGGATCTCATGTCAAATTTCAAATTTTGAACTCCATCACAGTAATGAACGTCGCCACGAGCGTCGTACATAACAGTGATACAGCTGGCCTTGGTTCTGTTCAGCAGTCTGAACCACATTGTCGGACATGGATAGCTGGACATGTTGGAGCACGTCAGAGTGACTTCTTCACCAGACAGAACCTCCACAGTCTGAGACTCAGAACCTGAGACAGAGATCCAGCCTGAAACAAACAGCAGATTTACTCTCAAACAAAATGAACATTTCCTTCAGATAAACGTTTAAATAAGTGAATAGTTTCCAATCTGGTGGGTTAAAGTTTCCAAAGTTATAGATGCAGTTGTACTCACTAAAGCTGCAGAGAGTTAAAGCTGTTATCAAGGTGAAGGTCTTCATGGTGCGTGTGACTGAAGCTCTGCAATGTCCGCAACTGAACTCAGCTCCAGTCAGGGTGCTTTCAAAGTAAAGAGGCGGAGTGTTAAACATGCAGATTTCTAATCAGTCATCTGATGAAGGAAAGACTTAAACCGTGAGTCTCTCATCAGTTGAACGTTCTCACGATATGTAGGTGAGGAACTTCCTATTTTCTGTGTGTTATGTACAGATGCAGACTTGAGTGGTTTACCATACAGATGCTGGTCATGTTTGTTTGTTCTATCCATGACAGCTGAATTAAGTCATTGGTTTTTAAAAATATAGATATATTTAGTACCTAATAGAATAGCTGCTTACATGACGTCTGGTGGTAAATGGACTTGCATTTATATAGCGCCTCGCTCGAAGCGTTTTACACTACATGTCAGCATTCACCCAGTCTTTGCCGTTCTCCATCCGTCCACCAGATGCCCTCAGACTTTCCTACCCGACTCCCACATCCACCTGCTCACCTGAGTCTCATTCTCCAATCACCCTGGAGGTATTTATACCAGCCCCCTTTAACCCAGTCAGTTGCCAGATCGTCAACGTTGCTTCGTTCCTTTGCTCTCCAGCCTCCTGAACCTCAACCCGTCTTCCTGCCTGCCAGTGGAAATCCATTTTTTATACGTTGCGTTTTTAATTAATTTCAAACGTGTTGTGTTATCGCAATCAAAATACTCCATTTTGACTATATGTACTGTATGGTTCTTCTATCCTGCTCTTGAGGTTTTGAATTGTCTCAGTCACATTTTATTTTTAGAAACCGTTAACACGCCTCATGATTTTCACCTCAGTTGTGCTCCGACCACACTGTACTGCCTCTTCCTGTCAGACAAGTGATGTGTTCCTCACTCACTGCTGCCGACCTCCATCTAACCCCTCAGTATAAGAGACTCTGGACAGGCTCATCCTCCATCAAACACCAAACATGTATTCTTTGACTGAGAGAAAGGAAATGCTCAGATTGAAAGCTCTGCATGCATCGAATCTTTATTGCAAAATGAAATGTTTTGGCAAGAGTGGTTCTTCCTCTCCCCAACAAGCTATACAAAAGCTCTAAAGCATACTGATATTATTACAGCATCAGCTCCAGTTATCTCCTGAGTCTTATCTGGTAGCAGCATAAATAACATTCGACTCCGGCTGTCTTCTTTTTGCTTTCGGTTGAAATGTCACTGCTGCGTAGTTCAGCTCCACATTCTGTAAGACAAGTATTTACAGTCTTAATGTGGTGACTTGACATGATTTAAATTCCCAAGCGTCACTTGACTAGACTGACTCAAATATTCCTCCATGCTCACCAGCTAGTTAGCTGGCTAATAAGCTGAGCTAAGCTGCTGAAGGAACGGTCCGTTGCGTTCTGAGTGAAGTGACTGATTCATGACAGATTGATTGTTTCTATTGGCCCAGAGCTAACGTGGGTGGTAGTAATGGACACAGCATGCTTGTTCTATTTGTGCAAATGGTCCCCATCTTTAGATATGTACTTTTTAATGATGCAGCACAATTTGATAATTTATAGCAAATTATTTTGTGGACCCCCGACAGAGAGCCACGGACCCCACTTTGAGAATCACTGCTCTAAAGTAGCTCAAACATGCAATTTCTTGTTACTTATCGGCCCATATACAGTATATGCATACAACTATATACATACAAACAAATACTTTATAATTTCAGGGACAAGCTAATATTAGACGATACAATGTACTGTAGTCCCGGCTGTTAAAGTAAAGGATAACTTTGTATTCACCTCTCTTTGCTCTGGATTCTGTTTTTCTCCATCAGCTAAGAGACAGAAACAAAACATCTGGTCAGTTTTGCATATTTCCAGCATATTGACACAACTTGAAGAGAATTTCCAGCAGCAACTAAACCAAACAGAAACAGTACCTGAAGTCTGAAGCTTCCTGACTTTAGCAACCAGACCAACGATGATCATAACGAGGAAAACAGTCAGACCGCCCAGGATCATACTCGTCAGCTTTGCTGTTCCATCACTCACTTGTACAGGAAATATCATCAAGTTAGACTCTATAGAGACTTGAGATCTGGCTCAAATTAAAATGGACCAAACTGAATTCAGCTGAACTGTTTTACCTTCAAACATTTGATAATCTGCACAATGATAGAAATCTTTAGGAGAGTCTTACTTTCACACTGGCTGTCCACGTCATCATGTATCTCATTGCTGCCTTTTTCTGAAATTAAGATAACTTTAGTCTTTATTTAATTTTGACATATTTGCATCATAATCACATTTTGTCAATGTTCAAATAGTCACTTTGTTGTCTGTTTTGTTAGAAGACAACCTACAGTATATTAAATGTATAAACATAAATGACTGAAGAATGGGTACCAAAAGAAAGACAAGACTTTAGAAAGACCTTACCTTCAACATTTAAACGTATTACACTGAAAGTTGGACGGCCATCTGAGTAAAACTCACAGAAATACAGTCCAGAGTCGGATAAATCCACGTCTTTGATTTTGAGAAAGAGAGTGGAGATGTTGGAGCTCATTTCATATTTCAACTTTTGAACTCCATCACAGTATTCAAATTTGCTATTAGCGTTTAACATAAAAGTGATACACCTGGCCTTGGTTCTGTCCACCAGTCTGGACCACCATATCGAAGTTGCAGCGCTGGATATGTTGGAGCACGTCAGTGTGACTTCTTCACCTCGCTGAGCCTCCGCAGTCTGAGACTCAGAACCTGAGACAGAGATCCAGCCTGAAACAAACAGCAGATTTACTCTCAATTAAACAAAATGAACATTTCCTTTAGATAAACTAGTTTAAATTCTGGTGGGTTAAAGTTCCCAAAGTTATAGATGCAGTTGTACTCACTAAAGCTGCAGAGAGTTAAAGCTGTTATCAAGGTGAAGATCTTCATGGTGCGTGTGACTGAAGCTCTGCAATGTCCGCAACTGAACTGAGCTCCAGTCAGGGTGCTTTCAAAGTAAAGAGGCGGGGCGCTTAACATGCAGATTTCGAATCAGTCATCTGATGAAGGAAAGATGTAAACCGTGAGTTTCTCACCAGCTGAACTTTCTCACGATATGTAAGTGAGGAACCTCCTATTTTCTATGTGTTATGTAAAAATGCAGAATTGAGTGGTTTACCATACAGATGCTGGTCATGTTTGTTTGTTCTATCCATGACAGCTGAATTAAGTCATTGATTTTTAAAAATATAGATATATTTAGTACCTAATAGAATAGCTGCTTACATGACGTCTGGTGGTAAATGGACTTGCATTTATATAGTGCCTCGCTCGATGCGTTTTACACCACATCTCAGCATTCACTCAGTCTTTGCTGTTCTCCATCCGTCCACCAGATGCCCTCAGACTTTCCCACCTGACTCCCACATCCACCTGCTCACCTGAGTCTCATTCTCCAATCACCCTGGAGGTATTTATACCAGCCCCCTTTTCCACAGTCAGTTGCCAGATCGTCAACGTTGCTTCGTTCCTTTGCTCTCCAGCCTCCTGAACCTCAACCCATCTTCCTACCTGCCAGTGGTAATCCATTTTTAATACGTTGCATTTTTAATTAATTTCACACGTGTTGTGTTATCGCAATCAAAATACTCCGTTTTGACTATATGTACTGTATGGTTCTTCTTCTATCTTGCTCTTGTGGTTTTGAATTGTCTCAGACACATTTTATTTTTAGAAACCGTTAACACGCCTCATGATTTTCACCTCAGTTGTGCTCCGACCACACTGTACTGCCTCTTCCTGTCAGACAAGTGATGTGTTCCTCACTCACTGCTGCCGACCTCCATCTAACCCCTCAGTATAAGAGACTCTGGACAGGCTCATCCTCCATCAAACACCAAACATGTATTCTTTGACTGAGAGAAAGGAAATGCTCAGAATGAAAGCTCTGCATGCATCGGATCTTTATTGCAAAATGAAATGTTTTGGCAAGAGTGGTTCTTCCTCTCCCCAACAAGCTCTACAAAAGCTCCAAAGCATATTGATATTATTACAGCATCAGCTCCAGTTATCTCCTGAGTCTTATCTGGTAGCAGCATAAATAACATTCGGCTCCGGCTGTCTTCTTTTTGCTTTCGGTTGAAATGTCACTGCTGCGTAGTTCAGTTCATCAGA